>NC_074669.1:56721414-56761414 GCF_029448725.1 Salvelinus fontinalis
CGTATCTGAGCTGTTGAATTGCGACTCTACTTTGTCTCTACACTGATGCTTAGCTTGGTTGATTTCCTTGCGGAGGGAATAGCTACACTGTTTGTATTCGGACATGTTTCCTGTCCCCTTGCCCTGATTAAAAGCAGTGGTTCGTGCTTTCAGTTTTGTGTGAATGCTGCCATCAATCCACGGTTTCTGGTTGTTGAATGTTTACAACATCACCGATGCACTTGCTAATAAATTCGCTCACCGAATCAGCGTATGCATCAATGTTATTGTTCGACGCTATGCGGAACATATCCCAGTCCACGTCATCGAAGCAATCTTGAAGTGTGGAATCCGATTGGTCGGACCAGCGTTTAACAGACCTGAGCACAGGCGAATCCTGTTTTAGTTTCTGTCTATATGCTGGGAGCAACAAAATGGAGTCGTGGTCAGATTTCCCGAAAGGAGGGCGGGGCTTTATATGCGTCGCGGAAGTTAGAATAACAATGATCCAGCCGGGTCGCGCAATCAATATGTTGAAAACATTTAGGGGGCCTTGTTTTCAGATTAGCCTTGTTCAAATCCCCAGCTACAATAAATGCAGCCTCAGGATATGTGGTTTCCAGTTTACATAGAGTCAAATAAAGTTATTTCACGGCCGTCGATGTTTCTGCTTGGGGGGGATATACACAACTGTGATTATGATCGAAGAGAATTCTCTTGGTAGATAATGCGGTCGGCATTTGATTGTAAGGATTTCAATGTTGTATATTGAAGAAAATGCAATATATGTTGTATAATGAAGATAGTGTAATATATGTTGTATATTGAAGATAATGTAATATGTGTTGTATATTGAAGATAGTGTAATATTTGTTGTATATTGAAGATAGAGTAATATGTGTTGTATATTGAAGATAGTGTAATATGTGTTGTATATTGAAGATAGTGTAATATATGTTGTATAATGAAGATAATGTAATATGTGTTGTATAATGAAGATAGTGTAATATTTGTTGTATATTGAAGATAGTGTAATATGTGTTGTATATTGAAGATAGTGTAATATATGTTGTATATTGAAGATAGTGTAATATGTGTTGTATATTGAAGATAGTGTAATATATGTTGAATATTGAAGATAATGTAATATATGTGGTATATTGAAGATAGTGTAATATATGTTGTATAATGAAGATAATGTAATATATGTTGTATAATGAAGATAGTGTAATATATGTGGTATAATGAAGATAATGTAATATATGTTGTATATTGAAGATAATGTAATATATGTTGTATAATGAAGATAATGTAATATATGTGGTATAATGAAGATAATGTAATATATGTTGTATATTACAACGGAACGATTTGATTAGTGTAGTGTTAGCTAGCTACATAGTTGTCTTTGCTGTCTTTGTATCTAAGATAATTGTGTAGTTTAGAGTAATTAGCTAGCCAGTTATCGAGGTTACCTAGCCAGCTCCACTTTCAAACAAAGTCAGCTAGCCAGCTATTTTCGTCGTCCTAACGTTGTCAACACTAATAGCTAGCCAGCTAGCCAACTTCTACCGAAACATTACAATGGAACGATTTGATTAGTGTAGTGTTAGCTAGCTACATAGTTGTCTTTGCTGTCTTTGTATCTAAGATAATTGTGTATTTTAGAGTAATTATTGAGTTTATCGAGGTTACCTAGCCAGTTATCGAGGCTACCTAGCCAGCAACACTTTCAACAAAAGTCAACAACGCAGCCACTGCTAGCTAGCCTACTTCACCAGCCAGCAGTACTGTATCATTTTAATCATTTTAGTCAACAAGATTTTTGCAACGTAAGCTTAACTTTCTGAACATTCGAGACGTGTAGTCCACTTGTCATTCCAATCTCCTTTGCATTAGCGTAGCCTCTTCTGTAGCCTGTCAACTATGTGTCTGTCTATCCCTGTTCTCTCCTCTCTGCACAGACCATACAAACGCTTCACACCGCGTGGCCGCGGCCACCCTAACCTGGTGGTCCCAGCGCGCACGACCCACGTGGAGTTCCAGGTCTCCGGTAGCCTCTGGAACTGCCGATCTGCGGCCAACAAGGCAGAGTTCATCTCAGCCTATGCTTCCTTCCAGTCCCTCGACTTCTTGGCACTGACGGAAACATGGATCACCACAGATAACACTGCTACTCCTACTGCTCTCTCCTCGTCTGCACACGTGTTCTCGCACACCCCGAGAGCTTCTGGTCAGCGGGGTGGTGGCACCGGGATCCTCATCTCTCCCAAGTGGTCATTGTCTCTTTCTCCCCTTACCCATCTGTCTATCGCCTCCTTTGAATTCCATGCTGTCACAGTTACCAGCCCTTTCAAGCTTAACATCCTTATCATTTATCGCCCTCCAGGTTCCCTTGGAGAGTTCATCAATGAGCTTGATGCCTTGATAAGCTCCTTTCCTGAGGACGGCTCACCTCTCACAGTTCTGGGTGACTTTAACTTCTTGCGACTACAGGGGGTGCTGTTTTCTCATTAGCATAATTGCATTACAGATTAAACGGCTTCCTACTAAATTCTTTATCGTACAATATGCATATTATTACTATTATTGGATAGAAAACAGTCTCTAGTTTCTATAGGCGTTGGAATTTTTTCTCTGAGTGGAACAGAACTCATTCTACAGCAATTTCCCTGACATGGAGTCAGATTTCACACATTTTGGCCCCTGATCTGGAGTCAGTTTAAAGGCCACTTTGAACGCTATCAGGATACGGACACTGCTTACGTCTTCCCCTGGATGCCTTTACGTGATGACGCTTTGAATGGTATCGATTGCGCAATCACAGCCACTATAAATGAAAAAAACCTGTAGGTAGGAACTCTTTTTCAGATGCGTCGGGCGCGCGGTGGACACTGACCTGTTCTTTTTCCAAGCATAAGTGTAGCCAGTAATATTTCTCAGGTCATGTTTTTACTCGTTATAGGAGTTAAAAACATCATAAGGTAGTTAATTTAAACCGTTTTATAGCAATTTATATCCGTTTAGTGCGCATTTTGGGACATTTATTTCTGAGTCACTTTGAAGCGCCGGGCAGGTTTCCAGTTCATGCCGAACGCAGTTGGCATTTCCACATGGCAAGAGGACAGCTTTCGACCAAAAGACGATTAGACCCAAGAAAGGATTCTTTGCCCAAGATTCTGATGGAAGAACAGCTCAAAGTAGGAACAATTTATTATGATAAATCGTGTTTCTGTCGAAAAATGTTAATCGCTTATGACGCCATCTTGTTAGACGTAGCTTCGCTTGGCGCAAACTGTATTGAAAAGTAAGGATAATAAAAAAATGTAAATCAGCGATTGTATTAAGAATTAAATTGTCTATCAATCGCTGTCCACCCTATATTTTTTTGTCACGTTTATGAGTATTTATGTATACGACTAGATCACTGTCTAATATGGCGCACGACATTGTCTGACCAGCTGGGCAACTTTTTTCATTGTCTAACCATGATTTTGGTGGCTAAATATGCACATTTTCGAACAAACTGTATGTGTATGTTGTAATGTGATGTTACAGGAGTGTCATCTGAAGAATTCTGAGAAGGTTTGTGAAAAAATTAATATATTTTGGCGATGTTTACGTTATCGCTCTCTTTGGCTAGAATCAATGCTCTGGTAACGTTTGCATATGTGGTATGCTAATATAACGATTTATTGTGTTTTCGCTGTAAGACACTTAGAAAATCTGAAATATTGTCTGTATTCACAGGATCTGTGTCTTTCGATTGTTGTGTATTTTTTGATTGCTGTGTATTTTTACGAAATGTTTGATGATTAGTAATTAGGTAAACACGTTGCTCTATGTATTTATTCTAGTCCATTTGTGACGGTGGGTGCAATTGTAAACTATGATATCTACCTGAAATATGCACATTTTTCTGACAAAACCTATCCTATACCATAAATATGTTATCAGACTGTCATCTGATGAGGTTTTTTCTTGGTTAGTGGCTATCAATATCTTAGTTTAGCCGAATTGGTGATAGCACCTGATGGAGTAAGAAACTGATGGAGTTAGAAAAGTGGTGTCTTTTGCTAACGTGGTTAGCTAATAGATTTACATATTTTTTCTTCCCTGTAAAACATTTTATAAATCTGAAATGGTGGCTTTATTCACAAGATCTGTATCTTTCATTAGGTGTCTTGGACTTGTGATTTAATGATATTTAGATGCTACTATTTAATTGTGACGCTATGCTAGGCTATGCTACTCAGTGTGGGGGGGGTGGGGGGTGCTCCCGGACCCGGGGTAGATACTCGAGAAAGGTTAACCTCCCCACGTCTACCTTTGACTCATTCCTCTCTGCCTCCTTCTTTCCACTCCTCTCCTCTTTTGACCTCACCCTCTCACCTCCCCCCCCTACTCACAAGGCAGGCAATACGCTTGACCTCATCTTTACTAGATGCTGTTCTTCCACTAATCTCATTGCAACTCCCCTCCAAGTCTCCAACCACTACCTTGTATCCATTTCCCTCTCGCTCTCATCCAACAGTTCCCACTCTGCCCCTACTCGGATGGTATCGCGCCGTCCCAACCTTCGCACTCTCTCCCCCGCTACTCTCTCCTCTTCCATCCTATCATCTCTTCCCTCTCCTCAAACCTTCTCCAACCTATCTCCTGATTCTGCCTCCTCAACCCTCCTCTCCTCCCTTTCTGCATCCTTTGACTCTCTATGTCCCCTATCCTCCAGGCCGGCTCGGTCCTCCCCTCCTGCTTCGTGGCTCGACAACTCATTTTTTTTTTTTACCTTTATTTTACTAGGCAAGTCAGTTAAGAACAAATTCTTATTTTCAATGACGGCCTAGGAACAGTGGGTTAACTGCCTGTTCAGGGGCAGAACGACAGATTTGTACCTTGTCAGCTCGGGGATTTGAACTTGCAACCTTCCGGTTACTAGTCCAACACTCTAACCACTAGGCTACGCTGCCGCCCCATTGCGAGCTCACAGAACAGGGCTCCGGGCAGCCGAGCAGAAATGGCGGAGAACTCGCCTCCCTGCGGACCTGGCATCCTTTCACTCCCTCCTCTTTACATTTTCCTCTTCTGTCTCTTCTGCTAAAGCCACTTTCTACCACTCTAAATTCCAAGCATCTGCCTCTAACCCTAGGAAGCTCTTTGCCACCTTCTCCTCCCTCCTGAATCCTCCTCCCCCCCCCCCCCCTCCTCCCTCTCTGCGGATGACTTCGTCAACCATTTTGAAAAGAAGGTCGACGACATCCGATCCCCGTTTGCTAAGTCAAACGACACCGCTGGTTCTGCTCACACTGCCCTACCCTGTGCTTTGACCTCTTCCTCCCCTCTCTCTCCAGATGAAATCTCGCGTCTTGTGACGGCCGGCCGCCCAACAACCTGCCCGCTTGACCCTATCCCCTCCTCTCTTCTCCAGACCATTTCCGGAGACCTTCTCCCTTACCTCACCTCGCTCATCAACTCATCCTTGACCGCTGGCTAACGTCCCTTCCGTCTTCAAGAGAGCGAGAGTTGCACCCCTTCTGAAAAAACCTACACTCGATCCCTCCGATGTCAACTACAGACCAGTATCCCTTCTTTCTTTTCTCTCCAAAACTCTTGAACGTGCCGTCCTTGGCCAGCTCTCCTGCTATCTCTCTCAGAATGGCCTTCTTGATCCAAATCAGTCAGGTTTCAAGACTAGTCATTCAACTGAGACTGCTCTTCTCTGTGTCACGGAGGCGCTCCGCACTGCTAAAGCTAACTCTCTCTCCTCTGCTCTCATCCTTCTAGACCTATCGACTGCCTTTGATACTGTGAACCATCAGATCCTCCTCTCCACCCTCTCCGAGTTGGGCATCTCCGGCGCGGCCCACGCTTGGATTGCGTCCTACCTGACAGGTCGCTCCTACCAGGTGGCATGGCGAGAATCTGTCTCCGCACCACGTGCTCTCACCACTGGTGTCCCCCAGGGCTCTGTTCTAGGCCCTCTCCTATTCTCGCTATACACCAAGTCACTTGGCTCTGTCATATCCTCACATGGTCTCTCCTATCATTGCTATGCAGACGACACACAATTAATCTTCTCCTTTCCCCCTTCTGATAACCAGGTGGCGAATCGCATCTCTGCATGTCTGGCAGACATATCAGTGTGGATGACGGATCACCACCTCAAGCTGAACCTCGGCAAGACGGAGCTGCTCTTCCTCCCGGGGAAGGACTGCCCGCTCCATGATCTCGCCATCACGGTTGACAACTCCATTGTGTCCTACTCCCAGAGCGCTAAGAACCTTGGCGTGATCCTGGAAAACACCCTGTCGTTCTCAACTAACATCAAGGCGGTGACCCGTTCCTGTAGGTTCATGCTCTACAACATCCGCAGAGTACGACCCTGCCTCACACAGGAAGCGGCGCAGGTCCTAATCCAGGCACTTGTCATCTCCCGTCTGGATTACTGCAACTCGCTGTTGGCTGGGCTCCCTGCCTGTGCCATTAAACCCCTACAACTCATCCAGAACGCCGCAGCCCGTCTGGTGTTCAACCTTCCCAAGTTCTCTCACGTCACCCCGCTCCTCCGCTCTCTCCACTGGCTTCCAGTTGAAGCTCGCATCCGCTACAAGACCATGGTGCTTGCCTACGGAGCTGTGAGGGGAACGGCACCTCCGTACCTTCAGGCTCTGATCAGGCCCTACACCCAAACAAGGGCACTGCGTTCATCCACCTCTGGCCTGCTCGCCTCCCTACCTCTGAGGAAGTACAGGTCCCGCTCAGCCCAGTCAAAACTGTTCGCTGCTCTGGCACCCCAATGGTGGAACAAACTCCCTCTCGACGCCAGGTCAGAGGAGTCAATCACCACCTTCCGGAGACACCTGAAACCCCACCTCTTTAAGGAATACCTAGGATAGGATAAAGTAATCCTTCTAACCCCCCCCCCCTTAAAATATTTAGATGCACTATTGTAAAGTGGTTGTTCCACTGGATATCATAAGGTGAATGCACCAATTTGTAAGTAGCTCTGGATAAGAGCGTCTGCTAAATGATTTAAATGTAAATGTAAATGTAATATTGAAGATAGTGTAATATGTGTTGTGTAATGAAGATAGTGTAATATGTGTGTTTTATAATGAAGTGGCCTGGCAGCATTAGTGATGTCTCTCTGTGACACACAGTTGTCTCCTACTCTACTATGGATGAGTTGTCTGGGGTGATGCATGTAGCGTCAAGAAACAGACATGTCAGCATTGTCACCGGGCTCTCCAAACATACACACACATACACAGACTGTACGCATATGCATTACTGCACACACACACACACACACACACACACACACACACACACACACACACACACACACACACACACACACACACACACACACACACACACACACACACACACACACACACACACACACACACACACACACCCACACTTCATGAACGCAGCCTCCACAACCTTTTGCTAATTCACCCACCACTTCATTATCTTCCTGTTAATTCACCCACCACCTCATTATCTTCCTGTTAATTCACCCATCACTTCATTATCTTCCTGTTAATTCACCCACCACCTCATTATCTTCCTGTTAATTCACCCACCACTTCATTATCCTCCTGTTAATTCACCCACCACTTCATTATCTTCATGTTAATTCACCCACCACTTCATTATCCTCCTGTTAATTCACCCACCACTTCATTATCTTCCTGTTAATTCACCCACCACTTCATTATCTTCCTGTTAATTCACCCACCACTTCAATATCTTCCTGTTAATTCACCCACCACTTCATTATCTTCCTGTTAATTCACCCACCACTTCATTATCCTCCTGTTAATTCACCCACCACTTCATTATCTTCCTGTTAATTCACCCACCACTTCATTATCTTCCTGTTAATTCACCCACCACTTCAATATCTTCCTGTTAATTCACCCACCACTTCATTATCTTCCTGTTAATTCACCCACCACTTCATTATCCTCCTGTTAATTCACCCACCACTTCATTATCTTCCTGTTAATTCACCCACCACCTCATTATCTTCCTGTTAATTCACCCATCACTTCATTATCTTCCTGTTAATTCACCCACCACCTCATTATCTTCCTGTTAATTCACCCACCACTTCATTATCCTCCTGTTAATTCACCCACCACTTCATTATCTTCATGTTAATTCACCCACCACTTCATTATCCTCCTGTTAATTCACCCACCACTTCATTATCTTCCTGTTAATTCACCCACCACTTCATTATCTTCCTGTTAATTCACCCACCACTTCAATATCTTCCTGTTAATTCACCCACCACTTCATTATCTTCCTGTTAATTCACCCACCACTTCAATATCTTCCTGTTAATTCACCCACCACTTCATTATCTTCCTGTTAATTCACCCACCACTTCATTATCCTCCTGTTAATTCACCCACCACTTCATTATCTTCCTGTTACAGTTTTTTTGGATTGCTTACACACTAAAATTAAAAGTAGTACACTATTAGCAAAACCTTACACTCAAGAAGCAAAACATCAGCCCATATTTGCACAACTATAAGCACATTGTCAACCTCACACTTGTTGCAAAACTCTACACACAGTGATTTGCAAAACACTAAACACACTTAACATACATTACACACAAAAATCTATCATGAAGTCACGTCCTTGCAATACCAAAGCACTGACTGTCAAATTACCACACCGTCCAACCAATTGGTTCAACACAGTCATAAGGTGTGCAAACACTCGTTTGCTTAATTGTAGACACACCAATCAGGTGCATAAGCACTATAAAAAGCAGCAGCTGAGTTCATCGGTCTTCAAGCACAATGGAAAGAGTCAGAGAAAGAGCAAGACGAGGAGGACGAGGACGAGGACGAGGACGATGAGGATAACGAGGAGGAGGACGAGGAGAACGAGGAGGATGAGGAGAAGGAGGAGGAGAACAAGGAGGACGAGGACGAGGACGAGGAAGAGGAAGAGGAAGACAAGAAGGTGCTCAAAGAGGACCGAATCTGACAAATGAGATCCGCGCAACACTGGTTGACCATGTTGTCAACCACGGCCTGACGCTGAGGGAGGCTGGACTGCGAGTACAGCCAAATCTAAGCCGATATACAGTGGCAAGTGTGATGAGAACATTTAGACTGGAAAATAGGTATTGTAAAAATATCATATCAAAAACATCTGCATGGTTTCAGTAACTGTTTACAGTACTGTATTCTATGCACTATCAGCACTTCTGTTACCTTTTCCTGTGAAATTACTGTACTACTGTATACTGTTTTTTTTCTACATAGGATTGAGGGTCAGGGACGACAAGGGGGAAGGCCTCCTATGTTCACAGAACAGCAAGAGAGGGAGATAGTAAACATGGTTTTGGCCAACAATGCTATAACACTCAAGCAGCTCCAAGCTAACATTGTCAATAACCACGCCATTTTCAACGATATCCATCAGGTCTCAACATCAACACTGGCACGCATTCTAAAAATAAAAAAAATATTCAAATGAAGCAAATTTATCGAGTGCCTTTCGAGCGCAATTCCGAAAGGGTGAAACGACTGCGGCATGATTATGCAGAGGTATGTATTCACTTTAGCAGTGTGATCTTGCATACTGTCTCATAATCTTTTACTGTACTGTAATATGTATACTAGATCTACACTGAACTACACAATATTGCCTGACACTGTTTTTCATAGAGTTTTACGAATGGATGGAGAGGAGATCCAGCATGAGTTCATTTACGTAGATGAGGCTGGGTTCAACCTGACGAGAACACGAAGGAGGGGAAGAAACATCATTGGCCACAGGGCTATAGTCAATGTCCCAGGGTAACATGGGGGTAATATAACACTCTGTGCAGCCATTACACAGAATGGGGTCCTCCACCGCCATGCCCATATGGGCCCTTACAACACAGCACTCATACTTACATTCTTGGACCAATTGCACAACATAACAGCAGCAAATCAAATGGATCATATGCAATACATTGTTGTCTGGGACAATGTGTCTTTCCACCGCTCTGCTCTGGTTCAGAACTGGTTTCAGAAAAACACAGTTCACCGTCCTATATCTTCCACCATACTCTCCATTCCTCAACCCTATAGAAGAGTTTTTCTCGGCATGGCGGTGGAAGGTATATGATCTCCGTCTCCAGGCTGAGGTACCCCTCATCCAAGCCATGGAGGAGGCCTGTGACCAGATGGAGGTAGCAGCAATGCAAGGATGGATTCGTCATTCCAGACGTTTCTTTCCAAGGTGTCTTGCTAATGACAACATTGCCTGCGATGTTGATGAAATTCTCTGGCCAGATCCAGCTAGGCGAAGAGACAATGTCTAGTTATTTTTTTTATTTTTTTTTTGAACTTACAATACGTAAAGTGACGTTTGGTTACAGTATTATGAATCTCCATGTCAACATTTTGGGCGTGTTGAGAAATAAATGAGTTTCTTCAGTCTGCAACATTGGTCTTGTGTAGTGTTTGGTGAATTGACATTATATTTGTACTTTGTTGATAGTAGCCTACTCTAATCATAGGGAAGTAGAAGTGATAAAAGTGTTTTAGGTTTATCACAGCAGAGTGTAACTCGTGCAAACAGAGTATAGTAATGTGAAACGTGTGTGTTTCATATGGTAACAAAGTGTGGTTTTTAAAAAGAAGTGTATAGTTTTTACAAGAGTGTTTAATTTTGAAAAGGATCTGTAGTGTTTTGCTAATTGGGTGTGTGGTTGTGCTAATTGTGTGTAGTGTTTTGAGAACACGGGCCCTGTTTTGAAAATCGTGCTTAAGCAATCAAAAAAAACTGTAATACACCTACATCACCATCCTCTCCTGTTAAAACACCCACCACTCCATCCTCTTCCTGTTAATACACCCACATCAACATCCTCTTCCTGTTAATACGCCCACCACACCATCCTCTTCCTGTTAATACACCTACCACTCCATCCTCTTCCTGTTAATACACCTACCACCCCATCCTCTTCCTGTTAATACACCTACCACTCCATCCTCTTCCTGTTAATACACCTACCACTACATCCTCTTCGTGTTAATACACCTACCACACCATCCTCTTCCTGTTAATACACCTACCACTCCATCCTCTTCCTGTTAATACACCTACCACTACATCCTCTTCGTGTTAATACACCTACCACTCCATCCTCTTCCTGTTAATACACCTACCACTACATCCTCTTCCTGTTAATACACCTACCACTCCATCCTCTTCCTGTTAATACACCTACCACTCCATCCTCTTCCTGTTAATACACCTACCACTACATCCTCTTCGTGTTAATACACCTACCACTACATCCTCTTCCTGTTAATACACCTACCACTCCATCCTCTTCCTGTTAATACACCTACCACTACATCCTCTTCCTGTTAATACACCTACCACTCCATCCTCTTCCTGTTAATGCACCCACCACCTTAACGTCTGGTCTGAGGATCTGTCATCTTGTTGTGCCACCCCAAATGCACCCTATTTCCTATATAGTACACTACTTTAGTGCACTATAAAAGGAATAGGGAGTCATTTGGGAGTCAGGTGTTGGTCACATTAATATTTCTGTCCTGATAGGGTATAGGGTGTGTGACAATCACACTGTTTCCGTCTCTGTCAGCACTCGGCTATGGCGCTGTGTGTGTGTGTGTGTGTGTGTGTCTGTGTGTGTGTGTGTGTGTGTGTGGTGTGTGTGTGTGTGTGTGTGTGTGTGTGTGTGTGTGTGTGTGTGTGTGTGTGTGTGTGTGTGTGTGTGTGTGTGTGTGTGTGTGTGTGTGTGTGTGTGTGTGTGTGTGTGTGTGTGTGTGTGTGTGTGTGTGTGTGTGTCTTGGGTTATAGAAATACAAGCCCAAGCATATCTTATTTGGATTTAAAAGACACACCTGCTGCTGGACCGTCTATATCTGCTAATATAAATCAGGAGAGAGAGAGAGGGAGAGAGGACAGAGCTGGAGTGGGTGGGATAGAGAGGGGGAGATGGAGAGAGAGAGAGGGAGAGACAGAGAGGGAGAGAGAGAGAGGACAGAGCTGGAGTGGGTGGGATAGAGAGGGAGAGGAGAGGTGAAGAGAGAGAGATAGGTAGACAGGGAGAAAGAGGTAGGTAGAGGGGGGCGGCAGAGAGGGAGAAATAGAGGGAGAGAGAGAGAGTGAGAGAGAGGGAGGGACACAGAGAGAAAGGGAGAAAGAGATAGAGAAGGGGGGAGAGAGAGAAGTGAAGAGTGTGAGGGAAGAAAGAGGAAAAGGATAGCGAGAGCCCTCACACCTCTGTTTCTGCTGATATAGGTCTGTCATAGAGGGGAGAGGTAGAGGAGGCGTTAGGTCTGTCATAGAGGGGAGAGGTAGAGGAGACGTTAGGTCTGTCATAGAGGGGAGAGGTAGAGGAGGCGTTAGGTCTGTCATAGAGGGGAGAGGTAGAGGAGACGTTAGGTCTGTCATAGAGGGGAGAGGTAGTAGAGCCATTAGGTCTGTCATAGAGGGGAGAGGTAGAGGAGGCGTTAGGTCTGTCATAGAGGGGAGAGGTAGTAGAGACATTAGGTCTGTCATAGAGGGGAGAGGTAGAGGAGGCGTTAGGTCTGTCATAGAGGGGAGAGGTAGTAGAGACATTAGGTCTGTCATAGAGGGGAGAGGTAGAGGAGGCGTTAGGTCTGTCATAGAGCGGAGAGGTAGTAGAGACATTAGGTCTGTCATAGAAGGGAGAGGTAGAGGAGACATTAGGTCTGTCATAGAGGGGAGAGGTAGTAGAGCCATTAGGTCTGTCATAGAGGGGGGAGGTAGAGGAGGTGTTAGGTCTATCATAGAGGGGAGAGGTAGTAGAGCCATTAGGTCTGTCATAGAGGGGAGAGGTAGAGGAGGCGTTAGGTCTGTCATAGAGGGGAGAGGTAGAGGAGACATTAGGTCTGTCATAGAGGGGAGAGGTAGAGGAGACGTTAGGTCTGTCATAGAGGGGAGAGGTAGTAGAGCCATTAGGTCTGTCATAGAGGGGAGAGGTAGAGGAGGCGTTAGGTCTGTCATAGAGGGGAGAGGTAGTAGAGACATTAGGTCTGTCATAGAGGGGAGAGGTAGAGGAGACATTAGGTCTGTCATAGAGGGGAGAGGTAGAGGAGACATTAGGTCTGTCATAGAGGGGAGAGGTAGTAGAGACATTAGGTCTGTCATAGAGGGGAGAGGTAGTAGAGACGTTAGGTCTATCATAGAAGGGAGAGGTAGAGGAGACATTAGGTCTGTCATAGAGGGGAGAGGTAGTAGAGCCATTAGGTCTGTCATAGAGGGGGGAGGTAGAGGAGGTGTTAGGTCTATCATAGAGGGGAGAGGTAGTAGAGCCATTAGGTCTGTCATAGAGGGGAGAGGTAGAGGAGGCGTTAGGTCTGTCATAGAGGGGAGAGGTAGAGGAGACATTAGGTCTGTCATAGAGGGGAGAGGTAGAGGAGGCGTTAGGTCTGTCATAGAGGGGAGAGGTGGAGGAGGCGTTAGGTCTGTCATAGAGGGGAGAGGTAGAGGAGGCGTTAGGTCTGTCATAGAGGGGAGAGGTAGTAGAGACATTAGGTCTGTCATAGAGGGGAGAGGTAGAGGAGGCGTTAGGTCTGTCATAGAGGGGAGAGGTAGTAGAGACATTAGGTCTGTCATAGAGGGGAGAGGTAGAGGAGGCGTTAGGTCTGTCATAGAGGGGAGAGGTAGAGGAGGCGTTAGGTCTGTCATAGAGGGGAGAGGTAGAGGAGCCATTAGGTCTGTCATAGAGGGGAGAGGTAGAGGAGGCGTTAGGTCTGTCATAGAGGGGAGAGGTAGAGGAGGCGTTAGGTCTGTCATAGAGGGGAGAGGTAGAGGAGACATTAGGTCTGTCATAGAGGGGAGAGGTAGAGGAGACATTAGGTCTGTCATAGAGGGGAGAGGTAGAGGAGGCGTTAGGTCTGTCATAGAGGGGAGAGGTAGAGGAGACATTAGGTCTGTCATAGAGGGGAGAGGTAGAGGAGACATTAGGTCTGTCATGGAGGGGAGAGGTAGAGGAGACATTAGGTCTGTCATAGAGGGGAGAGGTAGAGGAGACATTAGGTCTGTCATGGAGGGGAGAGGTAGAGGAGACATTAGGTCTGTCATAGAGGGGAGAGGTAGTAGAGACATTAGGTCTGTCATAGAGGGGAGAGGTAGTAGAGACGTTAGGTCTGTCATAGAGGGGAGAGGTAGTAGAGACATTAGGTCTGTCATAGAGGGGAGAGGTAGTAGAGACGTTAGGTCTATCATAGAGGGGAAAGGTAGTAGAGACATTAGGTCTGTCATAGAGGGGAAAGGTTGTAGAGACATTAGGTCTGTCATAGAGGGGAAAGGTAGTAGAGACATTAGGTCTGTCATAGAGGGGAGAGGTAGTAGAGACATTAGATCTGTCATAGAGGGGAGAGGTAGAGGAGGCGTTAGGTCTGTCATAGAGGGGAGAGGTAGAGGAGGTGTTAGGTCTGTCATGGAGGGGAGAGGTAGTAGAGACATTAAGTCTGTCATAGAGGGGAGAGGTAGAGGAGGTGTTAGGTCTGTCATAGAGGGGAGAGGTAGAGGAGGTGTTAGGTCTGTCATGGAGGGGAGAGGTAGTAGAGACATTAAGTCTGTCATAGAGGGGAGAGGTAGAGGAGGTGTTAGGTCTGTCATAGAGGGGAGAGGTAGTAGAGACATTAAGTCTGTCATAGAGGGGAGAGGTAGAGGAGACATTAGGTCTGTCATAGAAGGGAGAGGTAGTAGAGACATTAGGTCTGTCATAGAGAGGAGAGGTAGAGGAGGTGTTAGGTCTGTCATAGAGGGGAGAGGTAGAGGAGGTGTTAGGTCTGTCATGGAGGGGAGAGGTAGTAGAGACATTAGGTCTGTCATAGAGGGGAGAGGTAGAGGAGGCGTTAGGTCTGTCATAGAGGGGAGAGGTAGAGGAGGTGTTAGGTCTGTCATAGAGGGGAGAGGTAGCAGAGACATTAGGTCTGTCATAGAGGGGAAAGGTAGTAGAGACATTAGGTCTGTCATAGAGGGGAGAGGTAGTAGAGACATTAGGTCTGTCATAGAGGGGAGAGGTAGAGGAGGCGTTAGGTCTGTCATAAAGGGGAGAGGTAGTAGAGACATTAGGTCTGTCATAGAGGGGAGAGGTAGAGGAGGTGTTAGGTCTGTCATAGAGGGGAGAGGTAGTAGAGACATTAAGTCTGTCATAGAGGGGAGAGGTAGAGGAGGTGTTAGGTCTGTCATAGAGGGGAGAGGTAGTAGAGACATTAAGTCTGTCATAGAGGGGAGAGGTAGAGGAGACATTAGGTCTGTCATAGAAGGGAGAGGTAGTAGAGACATTAGGTCTGTCATAGAGAGGAGAGTAGAGGAGGCGTTAGGTCTCTCATAGAGGGGAGAGGTAGTAGAGACATTAGGTCTGTCATAGAGGGAAGAGGTAGAGGAGGTGTTAGGTCTGTCATGGAGGGGAGAGGTAGTAGAGACATTAAGTCTGTCATAGAGGGGAGAGGTAGAGGAGGTGTTAGGTCTGTCATAGAGGGGAGAGGTAGTAGAGACATTAGGTCTGTCATAGAGGGGAAAGGTAGTAGAGACATTAGGTCTGTCATAGAGGGGAGAGGTAGTAGAGACATTAAGTCTGTCATAGAGGGGAGAGGTAGAGGAGGTGTTAGGTCTGTCATAGAAGGGAGAGGTAGTAGAGACATTAAGTCTGTCATAGAGGGGAGAGGTAGAGGAGGTGTTAGGTCTGTCATGGAGGGGAGAGGTAGTAGAGACATTAGGTCTGTCATAGAGGGGAGAGGTAGAGGAGGTGTTAGGTCTGTCATAGAGGGGAGAGGTAGTAGAGACATTAAGTCTGTCATAGAGGGGAGAGGTAGAGGAGGTGTTAGGTCTGTCATAGAGGGGAGAGGTAGTAGAGACATTAAGTCTGTCATAGAGGGGAGAGGTAGAGGAGGTGTTAGGTCTGTCATAGAGGGGAGAGGTAGTAGAGACATTAAGTCTGTCATAGAGGGGAGAGGTAGAGGAGGTGTTAGGTCTGTCATAGAGGGGAGAGGTAGTAGAGACATTAAGTCTGTCATAGAGGGGAGAGGTAGAGGAGACATTAGGTCTGTCATAGAGGGGAGAGGTAGTAGAGACATTAGGTCTGTCATAGAGGGGAGAGGTAGTAGAGACGTTAGGTCTGTCATAGAGGGGAGAGGTAGTAGAGCCATTAGGTCTGTCATAGAGGGGAGAGGTAGAGGAGGTGTTAGGTCTGTCATAGAGGGGAGAGGTAGAGGATGCGTTAGGTCTGTCATAGAGGGGAGAGGTAGAGGATGCGTTAGGTCTGTCATAGAGGGGAGAGGTAGAGGAGACTATAATGCAAGAGTTAAAGAGAATCAAGTGACAAAAAATGGAAGGGTACTGAAGAGGCATAGAGAGAGAACGCCGAGAGGTAGAGGAGGTGGAGGGAGAAGTAGTGAAGGATGAAAAGAGAGCTGGTTAAGTAAGAGGGAGAGATGAGAGAGGGAGTGAGGACAGAGCAATTATGAGGGAGAGAGACAGAGAGAGAGAGAGAATTGAGAGGGTGGTGTGAGGAAGGAGAAAGCGATGGCAGAGAGGTGTTGAGGGATGACACGAAAGGGGGTGAAAAGGAGGAGGGGAGGGAGAGAGGGAAATGGGGATAGAATGAGGGAGGGTGAGGAGAGGAAAGGAGAGGAGAGGAGAGGAGAGGAGAGGAGAGGAGAGGAGAGGAGAGGAGAGGAGAGGAGAGTCACGATTGAGGATGGAGTGACGAGGGAGGAGGGAGGAGGGAGGGAGGAGAGTGGTGGTGAGGGATGAAGGGATAGGTGGTAAAGAGAGAGGGGGAGAGAGGGGGAGGTAGTGTAGTGATTGATGGGGTGTAGACAGGCCCTGCCATTCTCTAGAGCCCTCCACAGTGCTGGAGAAATGGCAGACACACTGCTGCAGACTAGAGGGTGTAAGTGTGTGCGTCTGTGAGTGTGAGAGAGAGAGTTTAGGAGGGTTTCCACTCTTTCAGAGTGGTTGTCGGAACTTCTATGAACTGGTGTGTGCATGTGTGGTATTCTCCAGGTAACACTGTGATGGACAGTTAGTGTTTCTCTGTCTGTAAGACAGGGGCTGTATGTTTCTCTGTCTGTAAATCAGGGGCTGTGAGTTTCTCTGTCTGTAAATCAGGGGCTGTGTGTCTCTCTGTCTGTAAGACAGGGCTGTGTGTTTCTCTGTCTGTAAGACAGGGGCTGTGTGTCTCTCTGTCTGTAAGACAGGGGCTGTGTGTTTCTCTGTCTGTAAGACAGGGGCTGTGTGTCTCTCTGTCTGTAAGACAGGGGCTGTGTGTTTCTCTGTCTGTAAGACAGGGGCTGTGTGTTTCTCTGTCTGTAAGACAGGGGCTGTGTGTCTCTCTGTCTGTAAGACAGGGGCTGTGTGTCTCTCTGTCTGTAAATCAGGGGCTGTGTGTCTCTCTGTCTGTAAGACAGGGGCTGTGTGTCTCTCTGTCTGTAAATCAGGGCCTGTGTGTTTCTCTGTCTGTAAATCAGGGGCTGTGTGTCTCTCTGTCTGTAAATCAGGGGCTGTGTGTTTCTCTGTCTGTAAATCAGGGGCTGTGTGTTTCTCTGTCTGTAAGACAGAGGCTGTGTGTCTCTCTGTCTGTAATACAGGGGCTGTGTGTTTCTCTGTCTGTAAGACAGAGGCTGTGTGTCTCTCTGTCTGTAAGACAGGGGCTGTGTGTCTCTCCGTCTGTAAGACAGGGGCTGTGTGTTACTCTGTCTGTAAATCAGGGGCTGTGTGTCTCTCTGTCTGTAAGACAGGGGCTGTGTGTCTCTCTGTCTGTAAAACAGGGTCTGTGTATCTCTCTGTCTGTAATACAGGGGCTGTGTTTCTCTGTCTGTAAGACAGGGGCTGTGTGTCTCTCTGTTTCTAAATCAGGGGCTGTTTGTCTCTCTTTCTCTAAATCAGGGGCTGTGTGTTTCTCTCGCTGCATGACATGGTATATTTCCCAAATGGCACCCTATTCCCTATTTAGTGCACTTCTTCTGTACTTATGTCAACATAGGGTTTGTTAAGTCTACCTTATACAGTGTGCGTCAGCTTATATTCAGTTGTACTTCTTTATTTGTCATTGTACATGTCAACACGATGGAGTACAGAAGGGATTCTACTAGGTGAAGATACTACTATATACTATATACGATGCGGAGGGGATTCTACTAGGTGGAGATACTACTATTTACTAGATACGATGCGGAGGGGATTCTACTAGGTGGAGATGCTACTATATACTATATACGATGCAGAGGGGATTCTACTAGGTGGATATACTACTATTTACTATATACGACGCAGAGGGGATTCTACTAGGTGGAGATACTACTATTTACTATATACGATGCAGAGGGGATTCTACTAGGTGGAGATACTACTATATACTATATACGATGCAGAGGAGATTCTACTAGGTGGAGATACTACTATATACTATATACGACGCAGAGGGGATTCTACTAGGTGGAGATACTACTACATACTATATACGATGCAGAGGAGATTCTACTAGGTTGACATACTACTATATACGATGCAGAGGCGATTCTACTAGGTGGACATACTACTATATACTATATACGATGCAGAGGGGATTCTACTAGGTGGAGATACTACTATTTACTATATACGATGCAGAGGGGATTCTACTAGGTGGAGATACTACTATATACTATATACGATGCAAAGGGGATTATACTAGGTGGAGATACTACTATATACTATATACGATGCAGAGGGGATTCTACTAGGTGGAGATACTACTATATACTATATACGATGCAGAGGGGATTCTACTAGGTTGACATACTACTATTTAGGATGCAGAGGGGATTATACTAGGTGGAGATACTACTATATACTATATACGATGCAGAGGGGATTCTACTAGGTGGATATACTACTATATACTATATACGATGCAGAGTGGATTCTACTAGGTGGAGATACTACTATATACTATATACGATGTAGAGGGGATTCTACTAGGTTGATATACTACTATATAGGATGCAGAGGGGATTATACTAGGTGGAGATACTACTATATACTATATACGACATAGAGGGGATTCTACTAGGTTGATATACTACTATAGACGATGCAGGGGGGATTATACTAGGTGGAGATTCTACTACATACTATATACGACGCAGAGGGGATTCTACTAGGTTGACATACTACTATATACGATGCAGAGGGGATTCTACTAGGTGGAGATACTACTATATACTATATACGACGCAGAGGGGATTCTACTAGGATAATATACTACTATTTACTATATACAATGCAGAGGTGTTTCTACTAGGTGGAGATACTACTATATACTATATACGATGCAGAGGGGATTCTACTAGGTGGAGATACTACTATATACTATATACGATGCAGAGGGGATTCTACTAGGTGGAGATACTACTATTTACTATATACGATGCGGAGGCGATTCTACTAGGTGGAGATACTACTATATACTATATACGATGCAGAGGGGATTCTACTAGGTGGAGATACTACTATATACTATATACGATGCAGAGGGGATTCTACTAGGTGGAGATACTACTATATACTATATACAATGCAGAGGGGATTCTACTAGGTAGAGATACTACTATTTACTATATACGATGCAGAGGGGATTCTACTAGGTGGAGATACTACTATATACTATATACGATGCAAAGGGGATTATACTAGGTGGAGATACTACTATATACTATATACGATGCAGAGGGGATTCTACTAGGTGGATATACTACTATATACTATATACGATGCAGAGGGGATTCTACTAGGTGGAGATACTACTATATACTATATACGATGTAGAGGGGATTCTACTAGGTTGATATACTACTATATAGGATGCAGAGGGGATTATACTAGGTGGAGATACTACTATATACTATATACGATGCAAAGGGGATTCTACTAGGTGGAGATACTACTATTTACTATATACGATGCAGAGGGGATTCTACTAGGTGGAGATACTACTATATACTATATACGATGCAAAGGGGATTCTACTAGGTGGAGATACTACTATTTACTATATACGATGCAGAGGGGATTCTACTAGGTGGAGATACTACTATATACTATATACGATGCAAAGGGGATTATACTAGGTGGAGATACTACTATATACTATATACGATGCAGAGGGGATTCTACTAGGTGGAGATACTACTATATACTATATACGATGCAGAGGGGATTCTACTAGGTTGACATACTACTATATAGGATGCAGAGGGGATTATACTAGGTGGAGATACTACTATATACTATATACGATGCAGAGGGGATTCTACTAGGTGGATATACTACTATATACTATATACGATGCAGAGTGGATTCTACTAGGTGGAGATACTACTATATACTATATACGATGTAGAGGGGATTCTACTAGGTTGATATACTACTATATAGGATGCAGAGGGGATTATACTAGGTGGAGATACTACTATATACTATATACGACATAGAGGGGATTCTACTAGGTTGATATACTACTATAGACGATGCAGGGGGGATTATACTAGGTGGAGATTCTACTACATACTATATACGACGCAGAGGGGATTCTACTAGGTTGACATACTACTATATACGATGCAGAGGGGATTCTACTAGGTGGAGATACTACTATATACTATATACGACGCAGAGGGGATTCTACTAGGATAATATACTACTATTTACTATATACAATGCAGAGGTGTTTCTACTAGGTGGAGATACTACTATATACTATATACGATGCAGAGGGGATTATACTAGGTGGAGATACTACTATATACTATATACGATGCAGAGGGGATTCTACTAGGTGGAGATACTACTATTTACTATATACGATGCGGAGGCGATTCTACTAGGTGGAGATACTACTATATACTATATACGATGCAGAGGGGATTCTACTAGGTGGAGATACTACTATATACTATATACGATGCAGAGGGGATTCTACTAGGTGGAGATACTACTATATACTATATACAATGCAGAGGGGATTCTACTAGGTAGAGATACTACTATTTACTATATACGATGCAGAGGGGATTCTACTAGGTGGAGATACTACTATATACTATATACGATGCAAAGGGGATTATACTAGGTGGAGATACTACTATATACTATATACGATGCAGAGGGGATTCTACTAGGTGGATATACTACTATATACTATATACGATGCAGAGGGGATTCTACTAGGTGGAGATACTACTATATACTATATACGATGTAGAGGGGATTCTACTAGGTTGATATACTACTATATAGGATGCAGAGGGGATTATACTAGGTGGAGATACTACTATATACTATATACGACATAGAGGGGATTCTACTAGGTTGATATACTACTATAGACGATGCAGGGGGGATTATACTAGGTGGAGATTCTACTACATACTATATACGACGCAGAGGGGATTCTACTAGGATAATATACTACTATTTACTATATACAATGCAGAGGTGTTTCTACTAGGTGGAGATACTACTATATACTATATACGATGCAGAGGGGATTCTACTAGGTGGAGATACTACTATATACTATATACGATGCAGAGGGGATTCTACTAGGTGGAGATACTACTATATACTATATACGATGCAGAGGGGATTCTACTAGGTGGAGATACTACTATTTACTATATACGATGCGGAGGGGATTCTACTAGGTGGAGATACTACTATATACTATATACGATGCAGAGGGGATTCTACTAGGTGGAGATACTACTATATACTATATACGATGCAGAGGGGATTCTACTAGGTGGAGATACTACTATATACTATATACAATGCAGAGGGGATTCTACTAGGTAGAGATACTACTATTTACTATATACGATGCAGAGGGGATTATACTAGGTGGAGATACTACTATATACTATATACGATGCAGAGGGGATTTTACTAGGTTGATATACTACTATATACGATGCAGATGGGATTCTACTAGGTGGAGATACTACTATATACTATATACGACGCAGAGGGGATTCTACTAGGTTGATATACTACTATATACGATGCAGATGGGATTCTACTAGGTGGAGATACTACTATATACTATATACGACGCAGAGGGGATTCTACTAGGTTGATATACTACTATATACGATGCAGATGGGATTCTACTAGGTGGAGATACTACTATATACTATATACGATGCAGAGGGGATTCTACTAGGTGGAGATACTACTATATACTATATAAGATGCAGAGGGGATTCTACTAGGTGGAGATACTACTATTTACTATATACAATGCAGAGGGGATTCTACTAGGTGGAGATACTACTATATACTATATACGATGCAGAGGGGATTATACTAGGTGGAGATACTACTATATACTATATACGACGCAGAGGGGATTCTACTAGGTGGAGATACTACTATATACTATATACGACGCAGAGGGGATTCTACTAGGTTGATATACTACTATATACGACGCAGAGGGGATTCTACTAGGTTGATATATTACTATATACGATGCAGAGGGGATTATACTAGGTGGAGATACTACTATGTACTATATACGATGCAGAGAGGGGATTCTACTAGGTGGATATACCTGGTTGTTTTGTCTCTCGCTAGATACACACAAGAAAACGCACACCCACCCATCCACACACATACACACCCACACACCCACACACACACACACCTATACCTATACCTATACACACACACACACACACACACACACACACACACACACACACACACACACACACACACACACACACACACACACACACACACACACACACACATACACACCCACACACACACACAAGCACACAAGAACACACACACACGCACGCACACACACACACACACACACACACACACACACACACACACACACACACACACACACACACACACACACACACACACACACACAAGCACACAAGAACACACACACGCACGCACACACACACGCACGCACACACACACACACACACACACACACACACACACACACACACACACACACACACACACACACACACACACACACACACACACACACACACACACACACAGACACACACATACACACAAACACACACATACACTCACACACACACCCATACACAGACAACATCAGCAGAAACAGAGGTGTGAGTGCTCTCACTTTCCTTTATCCCTTCTCTCTCATCTTTCACTAAACTTTTACAAATGTAATACTGTCTATTGCTCAAATAATATGGATGATTTTCATCCCCCTCCCATAGCTACAAGGAGGAGAGAATATTAAAGAGAGAAAACCTTGCATACTTTTCTTTTACATATGTGATCGGGACCACAGTGTGTCAAAGAAAATCTAGTGGTATAAATACTGGAAAAGCCCAACGTGATTAACATGAGATGAAATACAACCAAGTGTTTCTGTTTGAAGTCAAAGCTTTTGCTTCAGATAGCCGCTACTCACTCGCTCATCGCTGAAGAAACTTCTAATGGGAATTTGAAAAGCGTTTGTATTTTGATCAAAATGAAGGTTGTTAATGTGCAACGGCAGGGAATTAAATCAAGAGAGACAAAAAGAGAGGGACAGATAGAGAGATAAAGAGAGAAAAAAGTAAATGAGAGAGAGCGAATTAAAGGAAGAGAGAGGTGGATAGAGAGAGAAAGAGGAAAGAGAGAGAGGGGTGCTAATTGTGTTTTCAGGGCCCACCCGCCGAGGCATCATTCTGCTTGTAATTTCGAATGACCCTTTCAGAACCACAAGATAGTTTTCTCTGTCTCTGTCTCTGTCTCTGTCTCTGTCTCTGTCTCTGTCTCTGTCTCTGTCTCTGTCTCTGTCTCTGTCGGTGTCTCTGTCTCTGTCTCTGTCTGTGTCTGTGTCTGTGTCAGTGTCTGTGTGTCTCTCTCTCTCTCTCTCTCTCTCTCTCTCTCTCTCTCTCTCTCGCTCTCTCTCTCTCTCTCTCTCTCTCTCTCTCTCTCTGTCTCTCTGTCTCTCTGTCTCTCTGTCTCTCTGTCTGTCTCTCTCTCTCTCTCTGTCTCTGTCTCTGTCTCTGTCTCTGTCTCTGTCTCTTTACTCTCTACAGGGGTCTTTCATTAAAACGTAGCTTTTATGTGTATGTGTGTGTTATCCTTGCTGTCCAGCCATGTGAATAGACCCCAGTCATCTTTAAAATCATCACCTTGTATTTCCAATTTCATATTATTCATAATAATTTGATGGATAATAAGTTGGAGTTGTATTGTTGCAGTTCATGGCAGCCTTTGATGTGATTGATCATTATTTAATTTTATTTTTTTATAATTCACTTGGTTTGGCTTCACATCAGCTGCCATCACATGGTTGGAGAGTTCCTTATCCAATAGAACCCAGAGAGAGTTCTTCAGTGGAAGCTTCTCTGACACCAGATATGTACCGTGAGCCTCAGAACACCGGCCATGGACCATTACTCTTCCCTATTTATTAGTATTTATTATGTTGGCGCTGGTCTTACAGGAACCTAGAATGACTAGGTATTCAGATAATTCCACACTCTACATGTCAGCCCCCAAAGCCAGTGAGCTCACTGACCTTCTAAATAAGGAGTTAGAGTCAGTATCAGAATGGCTGATTACATAATGAACAGGTCTTAAAACCTCTCTAGGGTATGTGGGACGGTAGCGTCTCCCCTCGTCAACAGCCAGTGAAACTGCATGGCGCCAAATTCAAAACAACAGAAATCCCATAATTAAAATTCCTCAAACATACATGTATTTTACACCATTTTAAAGATATACTTGTTGTAAACCCAGCCACAGTGTCAGATTTCAAAAAGGCTTTGTGACGAAAGCAAACCAAACGATTATGTTAGGTCAGAGCCAAGTCACAGAAAAACACAGCCATTTTTCCAGACCAAAGAGAGGAGTCACAAAAAGCAGACATAAAGATACTTAATCACTAACCTTTGATGATCTTCATCAGATGACACTCATAGGACTTCATGTTACACAATAAATGTATGTTTTGTTCGGTAAAGTTCATATTTATTTGAAAAAATCTGAGTTTACATTGACGTGTTATGTTCAATAGCTCCAAAACATCCGGTGATTTTGCAGAGAGCCACATCAATTTACAGAAATAGTCATCATAAATGTTGATGAAAGTACAAGTGTTATAGGTGGAATTTTAGATCCACTTCTCCTTAATGCAACCGCTGTGTCAGATTTCAAAAAAACTTTGCGGAAAAAGCAAACCATGCAATAATCTGAGTACGGCGCTAAGACGACAAATCAACCCAAAGAGATATCCGCCATGTTGGAGTCAACAGAACTCAGAAATAGCATTATAAATATTCACTTACCTTTGATGATCTTCATCAGAATGCACTCCCAGGAATCTCAGTTCCACAATAAATGTCTGTTATGTTCGATAATGTCCATCATTTATGTCCAAATTCCTCCTTGTTGTTCGCGCGTTCAGTACACAATCTAAACTCACGACGCGCGTTCAAGTCCAGCGGAAAGTACGGACAAAAAGTCAAAAAAGTTCCGTTACAGTCCAAAAAGTTATGTTCCAGCCGGAGAATTCCTTTGTCTTCAGAAATGCGATGGAACGCAGCTAACTCTTAAATGAACGCGCATGGTCAGCACATGGTCAGCTCATGGCACTCTGGGAGAGACCTTACTCAATCATCTCTCATTCACCCCCACTTCACAGTAGAAGCATCAAAAAAGATTCTAAAGACGTTTGACATCTAGTGGATTCCTTAGGAAGTGCAACATGACCCCATTTCCATTGTATCTTGGATAAGCAAAGAGTTGAAAACCTACAAACCTCAGATTTCCCACTTCCTGGTTGTTTTTCTCTCAGGTTTTTGCCTGCCATATGAGTTCTGTTATACTCACAGACATCATTCAAACAGTTTTAGAAACTGTAGAGTGTTTTCTATCCAAATCTAATAATATGCATATATTAGCAACTGGGCCTGAGTAGCAGGCAGTTAACTCTGGGCACGCTTTTCATCCGGGCGTGAAGTTTTAAACACATCTACAACTAAAAGCATTGTATTTGGTTCAAAACATTGTATATGAGCTGTACCTAAACAGGAGTTTGAATAGGTGTCATCACTCAGCAAGTTGAGGAAGATAAACTACTAGGTAGAACATTGGATGGTCAATTCTCATGGTCAAGTCATATTGATGAAGTCATATTGATGTCTGTTATAACAAATATATTCTAGTTGTTCAGTCTCTGGTTTTGTCCAATCTTGATTACTGTCTGGTAATATGGTCAAGTGCAGCCAAGAAAGACTGAGCAAAGCTGCAACTGACTCAGAACAGAATAGCACACCTTGCCCTTAACTACACACAGAACTAGCAGGTCAGTACTTCCTGGTTGAGGGTTGGCGAGAGATGAACTGCTTTTCTCCTAGTATTTATGAGAAATATTACAGTGATAAAAATTACAGATTTATCTGCAAATTCAGGTAACATTCAGCTCAGACACCCATACATACACCACAAGACATGCCACCGGGGGTCTCTTCAGACAACCATACATACACCACAAGACATGCCACCGGGGGTCTCTTCAGACACCCATACATATACCACAAGACATGCCACCGGGGGTCTCTTCAGACACCCATACATACACCACAAGACATGCAACCGGGGGTCTCTTCAGACACTCATACATACACCACAAGACATGCCACCGGGGGTCTCTTCAGACACCCATACATACACCACAAGACATGCTACCGGGGGTCTCTTCAGACACCCATACATACACCACAAGACATGCCACCGGGGGTCTCTTCAGACACCCATACATATACCACAAGACATTCCACCGGGGGTCTCTTCAGACACCCATACATACACCACAAGACATGCAACCGGGGGTCTCTTCAGACACTCATACATACACCACAAGACATGCCACCGGGGGTTTCTTCAGACACCCATACATACACCACAAGACATGCTACCGGGGGTCTCTTCAGACACCCATACGTACACCACAAGACATGCCACAGGGGGTCTCTTCAGACACCCATACATATACCACAAGACATGCCACCTGGGGTCTCTTCAGACAACCATACATACACCACAAGACATGCCACCGGGGGTCTCTTCAGAACCCCATACATAAACCACAAGACATGCCACCGGGGGTCTCTTCAGACACCCATACATAAACCACAAGACATGCCACCGGGGGTCTCTTCAGACACCCATACATACACCACAATACATGCCACCGGGGGTCTCTTCAGACACCCATACATACACCACAAGGCATGCCACCGGGGGTCTCTGCAGACACCCATACATACACCACAAGACATGCCACCAGGGGTCTCTTCAGACAACCAGACATACACCACAAGACATGCCACCGGTGGTCTCTTCAGACAACCATACATACACCACAAGACATGCCACCGGGGGTCTCTCCAGACACCCATACATACACCACAAGACATGCCACCGGGGGTCTCTTCACAGTCCCCAAGTCCAAAAGGAATTCACAGCAACACACAGTATTATATAGAGCCATGATCGCATGGATCTACCTTTCATCTCCTGTTACTCAACAGCACAATTACCTTTACAAAACGCTTAACACAACATCTCATGGCCCAATAGGGACTGTAAAATTACAAACACACACTTACACACAGACACACGATCACACTCAACATAGCACACACAGACACATTATCACACTCAACATAACACACACAGACACATTATCACACTCAGCATAACACACACAGACACACTATCACACTCAACATAACACCTTGTTCTTCAGTTCTTAATGTGTCTGTTCATGTCTGTCCGTGTATCAGTGCTCTGTTACATGTCCTGTTCTTGTCTGTCCGTGTATCAGAGTTCTGTTACATGTCCTATTCTTGTCTGTCCGTGTATCAGAGTTCTGTTACATGTCCTGTTCTTGTATGTCCGTGTATCAGTGTTCTGTTACATGTCCTGTTCTTGTCTGTCCGTGTATCAGAGTTCTGTTACATGTCCTGTTCTTGTATGTCCGTGTATCAGTGTTCTGTTACATGTCCTGTTCTTGTCTGTCCGTGTATCAGTGTTCTGTTACATGTCCTGTTCTTGTCTGTCCGTGTATCAGTGTTCTGTTACACGTCCTGTTCTTGTCTGTACGTGTATCAGTGTTCTGTTACATGTCCTGTTCTTGTCTGTCCGTGTATCAGTGTTCTGTTACATGTCCTGTTCTTGTCTGTCCGTGTATCAGTGTTCTGTTACACGTCCTGTTCTTGTCTGTACGTGTATCAGTGTTCTGTTACATGTCCTGTTCTTGTCTGTCCGTGTATCAGTGTTCTGTTACATGTCCTGTTCTTGTCTGTCCGTGTATCAGTGTTCTGTTACACGTCCTGTTCTTGTATGTCCGTGTATCAGTGTTCTGTTACATGTCCTGTTCTTGTCTGTCCGTGTATCAGTGTTCTGTTACACGTCCTGTTCTTGTCTGTCCGTGTATCAGAGTTCTGTTACATGTCCTGTTCTTGTCTGTCCGTGTATCAGTGTTCTGTTACACGTCCTGTTCTTGTCTGTCCGTGTATCAGTGTTCTGTTACATGTCCTGTTCTTGTCTGTCCGTGTATCAGTGTTCTGTTACATGTCCTGTTCTTGTCTGTCCGTGTATCAGTGTTCTGTTACACGTCCTGTTCTTGTCTGTCCGTGTATCAGAGTTCTGTTACATGTCCTGTTCTTGTCTGTCCGTGTATCAGTGTTCTGTTACGCGTCCTGTTCTTGTCTGTCCGTGTATCAGAGTTCTGTTACACGTCCTGTTCTTGTCTGTCCATGTATCAGTGTTCTGTTACGCGTCCTGTTCTTGTCTGTCCGTGTATCAGTGTTCTGTTACACGTCCTGTTCTTGTCTGTCCGTGTATCAGTGTTCTGTTACATGTCCTGTTCTTGTCTGTCCGTGTATCAGAGTTCTGTTACATGTCCTGTTCTTGTCTGTCCGTGTATCAGTGTTCTGTTACACGTCCTGTTCTTGTCTGTCCGTGTATCAGTGTTCTGTTACATGTCCTGTTCTTGTCTGTCCGTGTACCGGTGTTCTGTTACATGTCCTGTTCTTGTCTGTCCATGTATCAGTGTTCTGTTACATGTCCTGTTCTTGTCTGTCCGTGTATCAGTGTTCTGTTACACGTCCTGTTCTTGTCTGTCCGTGTATAGGTGTTCTGTTACATGTCCTGTTCTTGTCTGTCCGTGTATCGGTGTTCTGTTACATGTCCTGTTCTTGTCTGTCCGTGTATCAGTGTTCTGTTACATGTCCTGTTCTTGTCTGTCCGTGTATCGGTGTTCTGTTACATGTCCTGTTCTTGTCTGTCCGTGTATCAGTGTTCTGTTACATGTCCTGTTCTTGTCTGTCCGTGTATCAGTGTTCTGTTACACGTCCTGTTCTTGTCTGTCCGTGTATCAGTGTTCTGTTACATGTCCTGTTCTTGTCTGTCCGTGTATCAGTGTTCTGTTACATGTCCTGTTCTTGTCTGTCCCTGTATCAGTGTTCTGTTACATGTCCTGTTCTTGTCTGTCCGTGTATCAGTGTTCTGTTACATGTCCTGTTCTTGTCTGTCCGTGTATCAGTGTTCTGTTACATGTCCTGTTCTTGTCTGTCCCTGTATCAGTGTTCTGTTACATGTCCTGTTCTTGTCTGTCCGTGTATCAGTGTTCTGTTACATGTCCTGTTCTTGTCTGTCCGTGTATCAGTGTTCTGTTACATGTCCTGTTCTTGTCTGTCCCTGTATCAGTGTTCTGTTACATGTCCTGTTCTTGTATGTCCGTGTATCAGTGTTCTGTTACACGTCCTGTTCTTGTCTGTCCGTGTATCAGTGTTCTGTTACACGTCCTGTTCTTGTATGTCCGTGTATCAGTGTTCTGTTACATGTCCTGTTCTTGTCTGTCCGTGTATCAGTGTTCTGTTACATGTCCTGTTCTTGTCTGTCCCTGTATCAGTGTTCTGTTACACGTCCTGTTCTTGTCTGTCCGTGTATCAGAGTTCTGTTACATGTCCTGTTCTTGTCTGTCCGTGTATCAGAGTTCTGTTACATGTCCTGTTCTTGTCTGTCCGTGTATCAGTGTTCTGTTACATGTCCTGTTCTTGTCTGTCCGTGTATCAGTGTTCTGTTACATGTCCTGTTCTTGTCTGTCCGTGTATCAGTGTTCTTTTACGCGTCCTGTGATTTTATCAGGAGCCCAGGAAGAGTAGCTGCGTCTTCAGTGAAACCTAACGGGGATCTGAATGAACTAATGAGACAGGAAGCTGGCGGGGGGCAGCTATTAACTAAGCTTTATATTGCTGTGAATATGACTCTCAAAACGCTGGGTGTAGAGAGGTTAACTGGAATCATGCATGCTGATGAAAACCCAGCGCTCAATCTCAAATAGCACCCTCTTCCCTATGTAGTGCACTACTTTTGTGCCCATTGAGCTCTATTCAAAGTTAGGGCACTATATAGGCGATAGAGTTCCATTTGGGATGCACAGGGCTGTGTAAGGATCCATTTTAATATTTGACAACTATATATAATTAGGGGATTATAGATCTGGTAATGAGTTACCAGCTCCTCAACATGGACTAGTCTGGTAATACCAGCTCCTCAACATTAACTAGTCTGGTAATACCACCTCCTCAACATTAACTAGGCTGGTAATACCAGCTCCTCAACATTAACTAGTCTGGTAATACCAGCTCCTCAACATTAACTAGTCTGGTAATACCACCTCCTCAACATTAACTAGTCTGGTAATACCAGCTCCTCAACATTAACTAGTCTGGTAATACCACCTCCTCAACATTAACTAGTCTGGTAATACCACCTCCTCAACATTAACTAGTCTGGTAATACCAGCTCCTCAACATTAACTAGTCTGGTAATACCAGCTCCTCAACATGAACTAGTCTGGTAATACCACCTCCTCAACATTAACTAGTCTGGTAACACCAGCTCCTCAACATGGACTAGTCTGGTAATACCACCTCCTCAACATTAACTAGTCTGGTAATACCAGCTCCTCAACATTAACTAGTCTGGTAATACCACCTCCTCAACATTAACTAGTCTGGTAATACCACCTCCTCAACATTAACTAGTCTGGTAATACCAGCTCCTCAACATTAACTAGTCTGGTAATACCAGCTCCTCAACATTAACTAGTCTGGTAATACCAGCTCCTCAACATTAACTAGTCTTGTAATACCAGCTCCTCAACATTAACTAGTCTGGTAATACCAGCTCCTCAACATTAACTAGTCTTGTAATACCAGCTCCTCAACATTAACTAGTCTGGTAATACCAGCTCCTCAACATTAACTAGTCTAGTAATACCACCTCCTCAACATTAACTAGTCTAGTAATACCAGCTCCTCAACATTAACTAGTCTGGTAACACCAGCTCCTCAACATTAACTAGTCTGGTAATACCACCTTCTCAACATGAACTAGTCTAGTAATACCAGCTCCTCAATGTTAACTAGTCTGGTAATACCACCTCCTCAACATGAACTAGTCTAGTAATACCAGCTCCTCAACATTAACTAGTCTGGTAACACCAGCTCCTCAACATTAACTAGTCTGGTAATACCAGCTCCTCAACATTAACTAGTCTGGTAACACCAGCTCCTCACATTAACTAGTCTGGTAATACCACCTCCTCAACATTAACTAGTCTGGTAATACCAGCTCCTCACCATGGACTAGTCTGGTAATACCAGCTCCTCAACATTAACTAGTCTGGTAAAACCAGCTCCTCAACATGAACTAGTCTGCTAATACCAGCTCCTCAACATTAACTAGTCTGGTAATACCACCTCCTCAACATTAACTAGTCTGGTAATACCACCTCCTCAACATGGACTAGTCTGGTAACACCACCTCCTCAACATTAACTAGTCTGGTAATACCACCTCCTCAACATGGACTAGTCTGGTAATACCAGCTCCTCAACATTAACTAGTCTGGTAACACCAGCTCCTCAACATTAACTAGTCTGGTAATACCACGTCCTCAACATTAACTAGTCTGGTAATACCAGCTCCTCAACATTAACTAGTCTGGTAATACCACCTCCTCAACATTAACTAGTCTGGTAATACCACCTCCTCAACATTAACTAGTCTGGTAATACCAGCTCCTCAACATTAACTAGTCTGGTAACACCAGCTCCTCAACATTAACTAGTCTGGTAATACCAGCTCCTCAACATTAACTAGTCTGGTAATACCACCTCCTCAACATGGACTAGTCTGGTAATACCACCTCCTCAACATTAACTAGTCTGGTAATACCACCTCCTCAACATTAACTAGTCTGGTAATACCACCTCCTCAACATTAACTAGTCTGGTAACACCACCTCCTCAACATTAACTAGTCTGGTAACACCACCTCCTCAACATTAACTAGTCTGGTAACACCACCTCCTCAACATGGACTAGTCTGAAGTTTAATATAATGCAGAGAAAACCCTCTTCACAGCAGAGCATCTAGACCCAGGTGAACACCACCCACTAGAAACGACAAGCTATCTGTTTGTTGGTTTCCTGTCTTGTCTAGTGTGTGTTGTTTACACTCGTTGTTTGACAGTGGTCTGATGTAATATAGTATGAAATGTGTATAAAGCTATACTTGAATTGTTCTGTATATTAGTGGTTGATATTATATTGACACATGTAGGACACATTTTAGTTAGCCACTGACTTGTTTGTCTGGTTAGTTTCTCCACTTTATCCTCCCACCTCATCTCATCAATCCTGTACTAACTTAGCTTGACATTTCACTCAGGGAATAGGACAAGTGGTTGGCTGGTGCCCTTGACTTTCCCCTGGTCTCCCTTCTCCCCTTCTCTCCCTTCTCCTCTTCTCTCCTTCTCTCCTTTCTCCCCTTCTCCCCTTCTCTCCCTTCTCTCCTTTCTCTCCTTCTCCCCTTCTCCCCTTCTCTCCCTTCTCCTCTTCTCTCCTTCTCTCCTTTCTCCCCTTCTCCCTTCTCTCCCTTCTCTCCCTTCTCCCCTTCTCTCCCTTCTCTCCCTTCTCCCCTTCTCTCCATTCTCTCCATTCTCCCCTTCTCTCCCTTCTCCCCTTCTACCCTTCTCCCCTTCTCTCCCTTCTCCCCTTCTCCCCTTCTCTCCCTTCTCTCCCTTCTCCCCTTCTCCCCTTCTCCCCTTCTCCCCTTCTCTCCATTCTCTCCATTCTCCCCTTCTCTCCCTTCTCCCCTTCTACCCTTCTCCCCTTCTCTCCCCTTCTCTCCCTTCTCCCCTTCTCCCCTTCTCTCCCTTCTCTCCCTTCTCCCCTTCTCCCCTTCTCCCCTTCTCTCCATTCTCTTCCTTCTCTCCTTCTCTCCCTTCTCTCCCTTCTCCCCTTCTCCCCTTCTCTCCATTCTCTTCCTTCTCTCCCTTCTCCCCTTCTCTCCCTTCTCTCCCTTCTCTCCCTTCTCTTCCTTCTCCCCTTCTCTCCCTTCTCCCCTTCTCTCCATTCTCTCCCTTCTCTCCCTTCTCCCCTTCTCTCCCTTCTCTCCCTTCCCTTCCTTCTCCCCTTCTCCCCTTGTCTCCCTTCTCCCCTTCTCTCATTTATGATGTCATAAAGGCTAATTAAGATCCACTAGCGTTACTTTAACTGCCTTGATATAATGATGTCACGACCATCCAATAAATAGACAACCTGAAAGGGCCAGACTGGGATTCAGATCATCCAAGTACACATCAAGAACTGCAAATACAATTGATTTGAACCCAGATCACAGATTGTAGCTTTAATATAGGTCCAATTCCCTACGATGTCTGCAGAGGTGTTCTTTAGACAAGGACTCAGGCTAAGTGGAGGGGGAGGAGGGGGGGGGGGACTGGTGTTGGGCTGAAAGACATAAATCCCAGATTGTAGCTTTAATTTAAATGTCCAATCCCCTGTAATATATGGTGTGCTGCTCTCTACACAAGGACTAAGGAGTCAGTCAGTCAGAACATTAGGAATGGAGGGAGAAAGGAGGGAGGCAGAGAGAAAGTAAGGGGAGAAATGGAGAGAAAAAGAAGAGAGTTCTTGAAATAGAAGGATATGAAAGAAAAAGAGAAACAGAGAAATGAGAGGGAGAAAACAGCCAGAGAACAGAGAGAACTCATTGTGTCCGCTGCTGCAACCCATTCATGTGAGATTTATCCCAGTAGTATCAGGCTTTCTAACAGGTTTGTGGTCAGTGCTTTACAGAGCAAATAAAAGACTTCTATAATTAAATCCAGCAGTGGTATAAATCACATGCAAACAGACCATTGGTTCCATCGACCTGCACTATAATTTACATGATCCTCGGAGGATTCAGCTCTGAGCACTGGAGAGGAGTGTGTTTCCTGACACTGATAGAGGGAGGGATGGAGGGAGGGACAGAGAAATGGGGACAGCGAGGACTGAGTCAGAGAGAGGGAGAGGAGAGATATAGGGGGAGAGTGGGAACAAGGGAACGAGAGAAGGAGATAAGGAACTAAGTTCATAGCTTCAGTTGAATTTCCATGGCTATTAAGTTCCCTCTCTCTCTCAGACCGGAGAAAGAGACATGTCCCTACACCCTGGTTAAGGTTAGAGTTAGGGTTAGCAGCGGAGGTTAGAGTTAGAGTTAGCAGCGGAGGTTAGGGTTAGCGTTAGAGTTAGGGTTAGCAGCGGAGGTTAGAGTTAGGGTTAGCAGCGGAGGTTAGGGTTAGCGTTAGAGTTAGGGTTAGCAGCAGAGGTTAGAGTTAGGGTTAGCAGCGGAGGTTAGGGTTAGCGTTAGAGTTAGGGTTAGCAGCGGAGGTTAGAGTTAGGGTTAGCAGCGGAGGTTAGAGTTAGAGTTAGCAGCGGAGGTTAGGGTTAGCGTTAGAGTTAGGGTTAGCAGCGGAGGTTAGAGTTAGGGTTAGCAGCGGAGGTTAGGGTTAGCGTTAGAGTTAGGGTTAGCAGCAGAGGTTAGAGTTCGGGTTAGCAGCGGAGGTTAGGGTTAGCGTTAGAGTTAGGGTTAGCAGCAGAGGTTAGGGTTAGAGTTAGGGTTAGCAGCAGAGGTTAGGGTTAGGGTTAGGGTCAGCAGCGGAGGTTAGGGTTAGAGTTAGGGTCAGCAGCAGAGGTTAGTGTTAGAGTTAGGGTCAGCAGCAGAGGTTAGGGTTAGAGTTAGGGTCAGCAGCAGAGGTTAGTGTTAGAGTTAGGGTCTGCAGCAGAGGTTAGGGTTAGAGTGAGGGTCAGCAGCAGAGGTTAGGGTTAGAGTTAGGGTCAGCAGCAGAGGTTAGTGTTAGAGTGAGGGTCAGCAGCAGAGGTTAGGGTTAGAGTTAGGGTCAGCAGCAGAGGTTAGGGTTAGAGTTAGGGTCAGCAGCAGAGGTTAGTGTTAGAATTAGGGTCAGCAGCAGAGGTTAGTGTTAGAGTTAGGGTCAGCAGCAGAGGTTAGTGTTAGAGTGAGGGTCAGCAGCAGAGGTTAGGGTTAGAGTTAGGGTCAGCAGCGGAGGTTAGGGTTAGCGTTAGAGTTAGGGTCAGCAGCAGAGGTTAGCGTTAGAGTTAGGGTTAGCAGCGGAGGTTAGGGTTAGCGTTAGAGTTAGGGTCAGCAGCAGAGGTTAGTGTTAGAGTTAGGGTCAGCAGCAGAGGTTAGTGTTAGAGTTAGGGTCAGCAGCAGAGGTTAGCGTTAGAGTTAGGGTCAGCAGCAGAGGTTAGTGTTAGAGTTAGGGTCAGCAGCAGAGGTTAGTGTTAGAGTTAGGGTCAGCAGCAGAGGTTAGTGTTAGAGTTAGGGTCAGCAGCAGAGGTTAGAGTTAGGGTTAGGGTCAGCAGCAGAGGTTAGAGTTAGGGTCAGCAGCAGAGGTTAGTGTTAGAGTTAGGGTCAGCAGCAGAGGTTAGGGTTAGGGTTAGCAGCAGAGGTTAGGGTTAGAGTTAGGGTCAGCAGCAGAGGTTAGAGTTAGGGTCAGCAGCAGAGGTTAGGGTTAGAGTTAGGGTCAGCAGCAGAGGTTAGGGTTAGAGTGAGGGTCAGCAGCAGAGGTTAGGGTTAGAGTGAGGGTCAGCAGCAGAGGTTAGGGTTAGAGTTAGGGTCAGCAGCAGAGGTTAGGGTTAGAGTTAGGGTCAGCAGCAGAGGTTAGGGTTAGGGTTAGCAGCAGAGGTTAAGGTTAGGGTTAGGGTCAGCAGCAGAGGTTAGTGTTAGAGTTAGGGTCAGCAGCAGAGGTTAGTGTTAGAGTTAGGGTCAGCAGCAGAGGTTAGTGTTAGAGTTAGGGTCAGCAGCAGAGGTTAGGGTTAGAGTTAGGGTCAGCAGCAGAGGTTAGTGTTAGAGTTAGGGTCAGCAGCAGAGGTTAGGGTTAGAGTGAGGGTCAGCAGCAGAGGTTAGGGTTAGAGTTAGGGTCAGCAGCAGAGGTTAGGGTTAGAGTTAGGGTCAGCAGCAGAGGTTAGGGTTAGGGTTAGCAGCAGAGGTTAAGGTTAGGGTTAGGGTCAGCAGCAGAGGTTAGTGTTAGAGTTAGGGTCAGCAGCAGAGGTTAGTGTTAGAGTTAGGGTCAGCAGCAGAGGTTAGTGTTAGAGTTAGGGTCAGCAGCAGAGGTTAGCGTTAGAGTTAGGGTTAGCAGCGGAGGTTAGGGTTAGAGTTAGGGTTAGCAGCAGAGGTTAGTGTTAGAGTTAGGGTCAGCAGCAGAGGTTAGGGTTAGAGTTAGGGTTAGCAGCAGAGGTTAGTGTTAGAGTTAGGGTTAGCAGCGGAGGTTAGGGTTAGAGTTAGGGTCAGCAGCAGAGGTTAGTGTTAGAGTTAGGGTTAGCAGCGGAGGTTAGGGTTAGAGTTAGGGTTAGCAGCAGAGGTTAGGGTTAGAGTTAGGGTCAGCAGCAGAGGTTAGCGTTAGAGTTAGGGTTAGCAGCAGAGGTTAGCGTTAGAGTTAGGGTCAGCAGCAGAGGTTAGCGTTAGAGTTAGGGTTAGCAGCGGAGGTTAGGGTTAGAGTTAGGGTCAGCAGCAGAGGTTAGCGTTAGAGTTAGGGTCAGCAGCAGAGGTTAGGGTTAGAGTTAGGGTCAGCAGCAGAGGTTAGTGTTAGAGTTAGGGTCAGCAGCAGAGGTTAGTGTTAGGGTTAGGGTCAGCAGCAGAGGTTAGTGTTAGAGTTAGGGTCAGCAGCAGAGGTTAGTGTTAGAGTTAGGGTCAGCAGCAGAGGTTAGTGTTAGAGTTAGGGTCAGCAGCAGAGGTTAGGGTTAGAGTTAGGGTTAGCAGCAGAGGTTAGGGTTAGAGTGAGGGTCAGCAGCAGAGGTTAGGGTTAGAGTGAGGGTCAGCAGCAGAGGTTAGGGTTAGAGTTAGGGTCAGCAGCAGAGGTTAGGGTTAGAGTGAGGGTCAGCAGCAGAGGTTAGTGTTAGAGTGAGGGTCAGCAGCAGAGGTTAGGGCTAGAGTTAGGGTCAGCAGCAGAGGTTAGCGTTAGAGTTAGGGTCAGCAGCAGAGGTTAGGGTTAGAGTTAGGGTCAGCAGCAGAGGTTAGTGTTAGAGTTAGGGTCAGCAGCAGAGGTTAGTGTTAGAGTTAGGGTCAGCAGCAGAGGTTAGTGTTAGAGTTAGGGTCAGCAGCAGAGGTTAGCGTTAGAGTTAGGGTCAGCAGCAGAGGTTAGGGCTAGAGTTAGGGTCAGCAGCAGAGGTTAGGGTTAGAGTTAGGGTCAGCAGCAGAGGTTAGTGTTAGAGTTAGGGTCAGCAGCAGAGGTTAGTGTTAGAGTTAGGGTCAGCAGCAGAGGTTAGTGTTAGAGTTAGGGTCAGCAGCAGAGGTTAGCGTTAGAGTTAGGGTCAGCAGCAGAGGTTAGTGTTAGAGTGAGGGTCAGCAGCAGAGGTTAGGGTTAGAGTGAGGGTCAGCAGCAGAGGTTAGGGTTAGAGTTAGGGTCAGCAGCAGAGGTTAGGGTTAGAGTTAGGGTCAGCAGCAGAGGTTAGCGTTAGAGTGAGGGTCAGCAGCAGAGGTTAGTGTTAGAGTTAGGGTCAGCAGCAGAGGTTAGGGTTAGAGTTAGGGTCAGCAGCAGAGGTTAGTGTTAGAGTTAGGGTTAGCAGCAGAGGTTAGTGTTAGAGTTAGGGTCAGCAGCAGAGGTTAGGGTTAGAGTTAGGGTCAGCAGCAGAGGTTAGTGTTAGAGTTAGGGTCAGCAGCAGAGGTTAGGGTTAGAGTTAGGGTCAGCAGCAGAGGTTAGTGTTAGAGTGAGGGTCAGCAGCAGAGGTTAGCGTTAGAGTTAGGGTCAGCAGCAGAGGTTAGTGTTAGAGTTAGGGTCAGCAGCAGAGGTTAGGGTTAGAGTTAGGGTCAGCAGCAGAGGTTAGTGTTAGAGTTAGGGTCAGCAGCAGAGGTTAGTGTTAGAGTTAGGGTCAGCAGCAGAGGTTAGGGTTAGAGTTAGGGTCAGCAGCAGAGGTTAGTGTTAGAGTTAGGGTCAGCAGCAGAGGTTAGTGTTAGAGTGAGGGTCAGCAGCAGAGGTTAGCGTTAGAGTTAGGGTCAGCAGCAGAGGTTAGTGTTAGAGTGAGGGTCAGCAGCAGAGGTTAGCGTTAGAGTTAGGGTCAGCAGCAGAGGTTAGAGTTAGAGTTAGGGTCAGCAGCAGAGGTTAGCGTTAGAGTTAGGGTTAGCAGCAGAGGTTAGCGTTAGAGTTAGGGTCAGCAGCAGAGGTTAGGGTTAGAGTTAGGGTCAGCAGCAGAGGTTAGGGTTAGAGTTAGGGTCAGCAGCAGAGGTTAGGGTTAGAGTTAGGGTCAGCAGCAGAGGTTAGGGTTAGAGTTAGGGTCAGCAGCAGAGGTTAGTGTTAGAGTTAGGGTCAGCAGCAGAGGTTAGTGTTAGAGTTAGGGTCAGCAGCAGAGGTTAGTGTTAGAGTTAGGGTTAGCAGCAGAGGTTAGTGTTAGAGTGAGGGTCAGCAGCAGAGGTTAGTGTTAGAGTTAGGGTTAGCAGCGGAGGTTAGGGTTAGAGTTAGGGTCAGCAGCAGAGGTTAGTGTTAGGGTTAGGGTCTGCAGCAGAGGTTAGGGTTAGAGTTAGGGTCAGCAGCAGAGGTTAGTGTTAGAGTTAGGGTCAGCAGCAGAGGTTAGGGTTAGGGTTAGGGTCAGCAGCAGAGGTTAGTGTTAGAGTTAGGGTTAGCAGCAGAGGTTAGAGTTAGGGTCAGCAGCAGAGGTTAGGGTTAGAGTTAGGGTTAGCAGCAGAGGTTAGAGTTAGGGTCAGCAGCAGAGGTTAGAGTTAGGGTCAGCAGCAGAGGTTAGGGTTAGAGTTAGGGTTAGCAGCAGAGGTTAGAGTTAGGGTCAGCAGCAGAGGTTAGTGTTAGAGTTAGGGTCAGCAGCAGAGGTTAGTGTTAGAGTTAGGGTTAGCAGCAGAGGTTAGTGTTAGAGTTAGGGTCAGCAGCAGAGGTTAGTGTTAGAGTTAGGGTCAGCAGCAGAGGTTAGGGTTAGAGTTAGGGTCAGCAGCAGAGGTTAGTGTTAGAGTTAGGGTCAGCAGCAGAGGTTAGGGTTAGAGTTAGGGTCAGCAGCAGAGGTTAGTGTTAGAGTTAGGGTCAGCAGCAGAGGTTAGTGTTAGAGTTAGGGTCAGCAGCAGAGGTTAGGGTTAGAGTTAGGGTCAGCAGCAGAGGTTAGGGTTAGAGTTAGGGTCAGCAGCAGAGGTTAGGGTTAGAGTTAGGGTCAGCAGCAGAGGTTAGGGTTAGAGTTAGGGTCAGCAGCAGAGGTTAGGGTTAGAGTTAGGGTCAGCAGCAGAGGTTAGTGTTAGAGTTAGGGTCAGCAGCAGAGGTTAGTGTTAGAGTTAGGGTTAGCAGCAGAGGTTAGTGTTAGAGTTAGGGTTAGCAGCAGAGGTTAGGGTTAGAGTTAGGGTCAGCAGCAGAGGTTAGGGTTAGAGTTAGGGTCAGCAGCAGAGGTTAGGGTTAGAGTTAGGGTCAGCAGCAGAGGTTAGTGTTAGAGTTAGGGTCAGCAGCAGAGGTTAGGGTTAGAGTTAGGGTCAGCAGCAGAGGTTAGGGTTAGAGTTAGGGTCAGCAGCAGAGGTTAGTGTTAGAGTTAGGGTCAGCAGCAGAGGTTAGGGTTAGGGTTAGGGTCAGCAGCAGAGGTTAGTGT
>NC_074669.1:56766414-56791414 GCF_029448725.1 Salvelinus fontinalis
GCGTCTGGCAGGGGGAAGTGTTTTATTGTGACACCACATAAAGCCTCGTCATTTACTGCTCTCTGAGAGAAGCCAGTGTAGGGCTGGTATCTTCATCAGCACACATTCACCCCCCCCCCCCCCCCCCCAAACCCCCCCCCCAAAAAATATCCCTTAAAACCAGAGATTAACATGCTTTTAAAAATCTCAAATGCAAACACTTCTGAGGTGCTGAAATCCAAAATAAGTTTGAGGGACTCTGCTACGTCTAGGATTCCTGGTTTTGGGTTGAACTGCAAGCGTTTATTCTCTGTAGCTGTTGATGTTTGCAGTGCTTAGTTCTTAGCGTTGCAAAAGCAAAACTGAGCCATTTATAGGGTTGCACCTGAAATGGCAGCCTATTCCCTTTATAGTGCACTACTTTTGACTTAGTCCATAGGGCTCTCAGCAAAAGTAGTGCACTATAATAGGGAATAGGGTGCCATTTGGGACCTAGCTGTGTACTGACATCGAGCACAGAATGTCTTGATCCATTCCTGGAGCTAGGGAACGCCCTTTCTGTTCCAGCCCAGCACTAACACACCTGATAGCAATAACACACCTGACAGCACTAACACACCTGACAGCACTAATCAACCAGTACACCAGGCCCTGGGTCAGTTCAACGAGGTGCGTAGTTACAGTTCTGGGATGTGAAACTGAATCAAGCTGCACAGGAGAGAAGAGTGAGAGACATTAATATTATTTTAAAAAACAGATATTGTGTTATAGGCTGATATTTAACAGCAGAAACTTTACCAGCCCTGTTATGACTTCAGCATACATGGAACACATGAACTACACCACTCTGCATGCTGATACGAAAGACTGTGTGTGTGTGTGTGTGTGTGTGTGTGTGTGTGTGTGTGTGTGTGTGTGTGTGTGTGTGTGTGTGTGTGTGTGTGTGTGTGTGTGTGTGTGTGTGTGTGTGTGTGTGTGTGTGTGTGTGTGTGTGTGTTTGTGCGTGCGTGCGTGCGTGCGTGCGTGTGTGTGTTTGTTTGTTCATAAAGACGAATGAGTAGGAGGTGTATATATTTGCGCGCGTGCGTGTGTGTGTGTGCGCGTGCGTGCGCGCGCGTGTGTATGTGCGCATGTGTGTGTGTGTGTGTTAACTTTGTTAACTTTGTTTACAACTTTCTTTACATCCCGAATGGCACCCTATTCCCTATCTAGTACACTACTTTCACCAGAGCCCTATTCCCTATTTAGTGCACTACTTTCACCAGAGCCCTATTCCCTATCTAGTACACTACTTTCCCCCTATTCCCTATCTAGTGCACTACTTTCACCAGAGCCCTATTCCCTATCTAGTGCACTACTTTCACCAGAGCCCTATTCCCTATCTAGTACACTACTTTCACCAAAGCCCTATTCCCTATCTAGTACACTACTTTCCCCAGAGCCCTATTCCCTATCTAGTACACTACTTTCACCAGAGATCTATTCCCTATCTAGTACACTACTTTCACCAGAGCCCTATTCCCTATCTAGTACACTACTTTCACCAAGCCCTATTCCCTATCTAGTACACTACTTTCACCAGAGCCCTATTCCCTATCTAGTACACTACTTTCACCAGAGATCTATTCCCTATCTAGTACACTACTTTCACCAGAGCCCTTTTCCCTATCTAGTACACTACTTTCACCAGAGCCCTATTCCCTATCTAGTATACTACTTTCACCAGAGCCCTATTCCCTATCTAGTACACTACTTTCACCAGAGCCCTATTCCCTATCTAGTACACTACTTTCACCAAAGCCCTATTCCCTATCTAGTACACTACTTTCACCAGAGCCCTATTCCCTATCTAGTACACTACTTTCACCAGAGCCCTATTCCTTATCTAGTACACTACTTCCACCAAAGCCCTATTCCCTATCTAGTACACTACTTTCACCAAAGCCCTATTCCCTATCTAGTACACTACTTTCACCAAATCCTTATTCCCTATCTAGTACACTACTTTCACCAGAGCCCCATTCCCTATCTAGTACACTACTTTCACCAGAGCCCCATTCCCTATCTAGTACACTACTTTCACCAGAGCCCCATTCCCTATCTAGTACACTACTTTCACCAGAGCTCTGAGTACGCTTTTTAGGGAATAGGGTGTCATTTGGGACATAGTGGTATTTCTGGTTATGTTCTTCATCTTGGTTTTATATTGTTGTCCACTTTTTTTCCAGAGCGAGAGACTCCACTTGAGTGTGTCCTTGATTACACCTGCTGTGGCTTGGTACAACTACAGGGTGTATTGAAAGTAATGTGTAAGCCGCGGAAAGGTTTGAGGGTGTGTGTGTGTGTGTGCACATGTGCACCGATGTGTGTGTGTGCACGCGTTCACATGCATATCTCTGTGTGATTGTGTTTTTCATACAGCGTGTTAAACCAGTATCCTCCTATAGAATCACTCCTCTGCTCTGTCTAGCAGTAGGTGAGTCATGTTCATACAGCGTGTTAAACCAGTATCCTCCTATAGAATCACTCCTCTGCTCTGTCTAGCAGTAGGTGATTAATGTTTCATACAGCGTGTTAAACCAGTATCCTCCTATAGCATCTCTCCTCTGCTCTCTCTAGCAGTAGGTGATTAATGTTTCATGCAGCGTGTTAAACCAGTATCCTCCTATAGCATCTCTCCTCTGCTCTCTCTAGCAGTAGGTGATTAATGTTTCATGCAGCGTGTTAAACCAGTATCCTCCTATAGCATCTCTCCTCTGCTCTGTCTAGCAGTAGGTGATTCATGTTTCATACAGCGTGTTAAACCAGTATCCTCCTATAGCATCTCTCCTCTGCTCTGTCTAGCAGTAGGTGATTAATGTTTCATACAGCGTGTTAAACCAGTATCCTCCTATAGAATCACTCCTCTGCTCTGTCTAGCAGTAGGTGAGTCATGTTTCATACAGCGTGTTAAACCAGTATCCTCCTATAGAATCACTACTCTGCTCTCTCTAGCAGTAGGTGATTCATGTTTCATACAGCGTGTTAAACCAGTATCCTCCTATAGAATCACTCCTCTGCTCTGTCTAGCAGAAGGAGATTCATGTTCATACAGCGTGTTAAACCAGTATCCTCCTATAGAATCACTCCTCTGCTCTCTCTAGCAGTAGGAGATTAATGTTTCATACAGCGTGTTAAACCAGTATCCTCCTCGTCACGCCCTGATCTATTTCACCTGTCATTGTGCTTGTCTCCAACCCCCTCCAGTTGTCGCCCATCTTCCCCATTATCTCCTGTGTATTTATACCTGTGTTTTCTGTCTGTCTGTTGCCAGTTTGTCTTGTTTGTTTAAGCCCACCAGCCTTTTGTCTCAGCTCCTGTTTCCCTAGTCTCTCTTTTTCTCACCTTCCTGGTTTTTGACCTTTGCCTGTCCTGACCCTGTTACCGCTGGCCTGACCACTGCCTGTCCTGACCCTGTTACCGCTCGCCTGACCACTGCCTGTCCTGACCCTGTTACCGCTGCCCTGACCACTGCCTGTCCCTGACCCTGTTACCGCTGGCCTGACCACTGCCTGTCCTGACTCTGTTACCGCTGGCCTGACCACTGCCTGTCCCTGACCCTGTTACCGCTGGCCTGACCACTGCCTGTCCCTGACCCTGTTACCGCTGGCCTGACCACTGCCTGTCCTGACTCTGTTACCGCTGGCCTGACCACTGCCTGTCCCTGACCCTGTTACCGCTGGCCTGACCACCTCCTGTCCCTGACCCTGTTACCGCTGGCCTGACCACCTCCTGTCCCTGACCCTGTTACCGCTGCCCTGACCACTGCCTGTCCTGACCCTGTTACCGCTGGCCTGACCACTGCCTGTCCTGACTCTGTTACCGCTGGCCTGACCACTGCCTGTCTAGACCCTGTTACCGCTGGCCTGACCACTGCCTGTCCTGACCCTGTTACCGCTGGCCTGACCACTGCCTGTCCTGACCCTGTTACCGCTGGCCTGACCACTGCCTGTCCTGACCCTGTTACCGCTGGCCTGACCACTGCCTGTCCTGACCCTGTTACCTGCCTGTCCTGACCCTGTTACCGCTGGCCTGACCACTGCCTGTCCCTGACCCTGTTACCGCTGGCCTGACCACTGCCTGTCCTGACCCTGTTACCGCTGGCCTGACCACTGCCTGTCCTGACCCTGTTACCGCTGGCCTGACCACTGCCTGTCCTGACCCTGTTACCTGCCTGTCCTGATCCTGTTCCCGCTGGCCTGACCACTGCCTGTCCCTGACCCAGTTACCGCTGCCCTGACCACTGCCTGTCCTGACCCTGTTACCGCTGGCCTGACCACTGCCTGTCTAGACCCTGTTACCGCTGGCCTGACCACTGCCTGTCTAGACCCTGTTACCGCTGGCCTGACCACTGCCCGTCTAGACCCTGTTACCGCTGGCCTGACCACTGCCTGTCCCTGACCCTGTTACCGCTGCCCTGACCTTTGCCTGTCCTGACCCTGTTACCGCTGGCCTGACCACTGCCTGTCCTGACCCTGTTACCACTGGCCTGACCACTGACTGTCCTTGAACGTGTTACCGCTGGCCTGACCACTGCCTGTCTAGACCTTGTTACCGCTGGCCTGACCACTGCCTGTCCTGACCCTGTTACCACTGGCCTGACCACTGACTGTCCTTGAACGTGTTACCGCTGGCCTGACCACTGCCTGTCTAGACCTTGTTACCGCTGGCATGACCACTGCCTGTCCCTGACCCTGTTACCGCTGGCCTGACCACTGCCTGTCCTGACCCTGTTCCCGCTGGCCTGACCACTGCCTGTCTAGACCCTGTTACCGCTGGCATGACCACTGCCTGTCCCTGACCCTGTTACCGCTGGCCTGACCACTGCCTGTCCTGACCCTGTTCCCGCTGGCCTGACCACTGCCTGTCCCTGACCCTGTTACCGCTGGCCTGACCACTGCCTGTCCTGACCCTGTTCCCGCTGGCCTGACCACTGCCTGTCCCTGACCCTGTTACCGCTGGCCTGACCACTGCCTGTCTAGACCCTGTTACCGCTGGCCTGACCACTGCCTGTCCTGACCCTGTTACCGCTGCCCTGACCTTTGCCTGTCCTGACCCTGTTCCCGCTGGCCTGACCACTGCCTGTCCCTGATCCTGTTCCCGCTGGCCTGACCACTGCCTGTCCTGACCCTGTTACCGCTGGCCTGACCACTGCCTGTCCCTGACCCTGTTACCGCTGGCCTGACCACTGACTGTCCTGACCCTGTTACCGCTGGCCTGACCACTGCCTGTCCCTGACCCTGTTACCGCTGGCCTGACCACTGCCTGTCCTGACCCTGTTCCCGCTGGCCTGACCACTGCCTGTCCCTGACCCTGTTACCGCTGGCCTGACCACTGCCTGTCCTGACCCTGTTCCCGCTGGCCTGACCACTGCCTGTCCTGACTCTGTTACCGCTGGCCTGACCACTGCCTGTCCTGACCCTGTTACCGCTGGCCTGACCACTGCCTGACCCTGACCCTGTTACCGCTCGCCTGACCACTGCCTGTCCCTGACCCTGTTACCGCTGGCCTGACCACTGCCTGTCTTGACCCTGTTACCGCTGGCCTGACCACTGCCTGTCCCTGACCCTGTTACCGCTGGCCTGACCACTGCCTGTCCTGACCCTGTTACCGCTGGCCTGACCACTGCCTGTCCTGACCCTGTTACCGCTGGCCTGACCACTGCCTGTCCTGACCCTGTTACCGCTGGCCTGACCACTGCCTGTCCCTGACCCTGTTACCGCTGGCCTGACGACTGCCTGTCCCTGACCCTGGGCCTGCCTGCCTTCCTGTACCTTTGCCTCTGCTCTGCATTATCGACCCCTGCCTGCCTTAACCGGTCGTTTGCTTGCTCCTGTGGTTACAATAAACATTGTTACTTCACGCAGTCTGCACTTGGGTCTTACCTTGATTCCTGATAGTACAAGCTGCCGTGATTGACCCAGCAGACTTGGACCAGCTCCGCAATGCCATCTCCTCCCAAGGAACCCTCGTTGGTAGACACGAGGAGATGCTTCATGGTCTGATGGAAAGGGTCCAGGATGTGGGCGAACATCACCCCCTAGCATTGGAAGCTTTGCGGGAGCAATTTCATGGGTTGCCTACCAGGCAGCCTACTATGACGGTAACCTCCCAGCCCCTCTCTAACCCGGCTGGTAGCAGCGCCGTCACCCTGGTTTCCCGGGAACCCCGCTTACCTCCCTCGGAGCACTACGATAGAGATTCCAGAACCTGCCGGGCCATTCTCTCCCAGTGCTCCCTCGTTTTCGAGCTGCAGCCTTCTTCATTCCCCTCGGACCGCTCTAAGATTTTGTACATTATTAAGTTACTCCAGCTCCCTCAGTGTGGATTTCCGCACCCTGGCTGTGGAGGGTACCTGGAATCCGGCGGGGGTTAAGGACGAGCTTGCAGCCCGAGAACTAGGAGGGAGAAGAGGTCTGATTGCAGTCCCAATTGCTCACTCAAGGATCCCACCTTGCATCTGATGAGCTCCGGAAATCCCCGATAGGATCCGAATTTACCCGATTTCCTCCAAGAGCCGCCGAAGACTGCCGAGTTGCCTCTTCCTGAGCCGATGCAGCTCGGCAGGGCTAGGCTGCCTCCAGCCGATCTTGCACGCCGATTGAACACCCAGAGTTGTCTATATTGCGGTACTGTCGGTAATGATGTGTCTGCCTGTCCCTTCAAGAGACCCAACTCAATCATTGGAGTGAGTACTCTGGTGGGTCTTAAAGATAATTGTTCTACTTGCTTGCCCCCCTCTCCATGCCGCCCTGCTGTGGGGCAACCAAGTCCAAGTCTCTCCAGGTACTCATCGACTCGGGGGCCGATGTGAGTCTCATGGGCGTTACCCTGGCGTCCGACCCTGGCATCCCCACTAAACCCCTCTCCATTCTCATGGGATTTAGAGCATTGGACGGGCGCTTTATAGGTCAGGTCACCCACCAGACCACCCTTGTCAACCTACGAGTGTCGAGGAACCAAAGCGAGACCATCCGATTCCTGAAGGTTGAGTCTCCGCAGGTTCCCGTGATATTGGGATTCTCTCCAGCGACACAATCCCTCTATTGACTGGCCTACTGGTGCCATCGTGGGCTGGAACCCGTCCTGCCAAACTCACTGCCTGAAATCAGCTCTGCCTGCCCCGGACCTCTCCGCCTGCTCCGCAGAGTACCAGGACCTCCGGGAGCGGTTCAGTAAGGCCCGGGCCACTTCACTTCCGCAGCATCGACCGGTACCCAAGAAGGTCAAGTTTGAGGCGTTGGCACGCCGCTATAGTGCCGCGGCTACTACCCCGGAAGACGAGACCTTCCCCCCCCATTCCACGATCATTAGCCCCTCTGCTGTTTGTCCTCTGTCGCCTCGTACCCTCTGTATGTTTCCTACCCTTTCTCTGTCTAAAGTTAAAATGATGTCTGACTGCCCCTTTTGTGCTGTTTCCAGTGTCCTGTAGAATCACTCTGTCTAGCAGTAGGGGATTAATGGAGGTGTGGGAAACAGTCAAACTAAGGATTCATTTTGGAACTGACAACTTTTTATGTGTAGCCTTTAAATGACTAATTAACAAATTAAATTGGGTGGCATGTAGCCTAGTGGTTAGAGCGTTGGGCCAGTAAACGAAAGGTCAAATTCCCTAGCTGACAAGGTAAAAATGTGTCCTTCTGCCTCTGAACAAGGCAGTTAACCCACTGTTCCCCAGTAGGCCGTCATTGTAAAAAAAGAATTTGTTCTTAACTGACTTGCCTAGTTAAAAGTTAAACAAAAAAAGTGATGTAATCACTAGGTGCCTTGGAATGTGTCCTAAATGGTATTATATTCCCTATGTAGTGCACTACTTTTGACCAGAGCCCTATGTGCCCTGTTCAACAGTAGTGCTCTACATAGGGAATAGGGTCCAATTTCCTCCAGAAAGCAGTAAGTGTATTACAGAATAGGCTGCTTCCTATTACATTGGTAATTACTGAGAGTGAGAAAGGGGGAGTGTGTGTGTGTGTGTGTGCGCGCGCCTGTGTGTGTGTGTGCGTGCGTGCAATGACTGGGGATAAGAGTTTGGGCCTGAAGGGGGTACGAGGGAGAACAGGGAGGATAGGAGCAGTGGGGTTGAAGGGGGTACGAGGGAGAACAGGGAGGATAGGAGCAGTGGGGTTGAAGGGGGTACGAGGGAGAACAGGGAGGATAGGAGCAGTGGGGTTGAAGGGGGTACGAGGGAGAACAGGGAGGATAGGAGCAGTGGGGTTGAAGGGGGTACGAGGGAGAACAGGGAGGGTAGGAGCAGTGGGGTTGAAGGGGGTACGAGGGAGAACAGGGAGGATAGGAGCAGTGGGGTTGAAGGGGGTACGAGGGAGAACAGGGAGGATAGGAGCAGTGGGGTTGAAGGGGGTACGAGGGAGAACAGGGAGGATAGGAGGAGTGGGGTTGAAGGGGGTACGAGGGAGAACAGGGAGGATAGGAGTAGTGGGGTTGAAGGGGGTACGAGGGAGAACAGGGAGGATAGGAGCAGTGGGGTTGAAGGGGGTACGGGGGAGAACAGGGAAGATAGGAGCAGTGGGGTTGAAGGGGGTACGAGGGAGAACAGGGAGGATAGGAGCAGTGGGGTTGAAGGGGGTACGAGGGAGAACAGGGAGGATAGGAGCAGTGGGGTTGAAGGGGGTACGAGGGAGAACAGGGAGGATAGGAGCAGTGGGGTTGAAGGGGATACGAGGGAGAACAGGGAGGATAGGAGGAGTGGGGTTGAAGGGGGTACGAGGGAGAACAGGGAGGATAGGAGCAGTGGGGTTGAAGGGGGTACGAGGGAGAACAGGGAGGATAGGAGCAGTGGGGTTGAAGGGGGTACGAGGGAGAACAGGGAGGATAGGAGCAGTGGGGTTGAAGGGGGTACGAGGGAGAACAGGGAGGATAGGAGCAGTGGGGTTGAAGGGGGTACGAGGGAGAACAAGGAGGATAGGAGCAGTGGGGTTGAAGGGAGTACGAGGGAGAACAGGGAGGATAGGAGCAGTGGGGTTGAAGGGGGTACGAGGGAGAACAGTGAGGATAGGAGCAGTGGGGTTGAAGGGGGTACGAGGGAGAACAGGGAGGATAGGAGGAGTGGGGTTGAAGGGGGTACGAGGGAGAACAGGGAGGATAGGAGTAGTGGGGTTGAAGGGGGTACGAGGGAGAACAGGGAGGATAGGAGCAGTGGGGTTGAAGGGGGTACGGGGGAGAACAGGGAAGATAGGAGCAGTGGGGTTGAAGGGGGTACGAGGGAGAACAGGGAGGATAGGAGCAGTGGGGTTGAAGGGGGTACGAGGGAGAACAGGGAGGATAGGATTAGTGGGGTTGAAGGGGGTACGAGGGAGAACAGGGAGGATAGGAGCAGTGGGGTTGAAGGGGATACGAGGGAGAACAGGGAGGATAGGAGGAGTGGGGTTGAAGGGGATACGAGGGAGAACAGGGAGGATAGGAGCAGTGGGGTTGAAGGGGGTACGAGGGAGAACAGGGAGGATAGGAGCAGTGGGGTTGAAGGGGGTACGAGGGAGAACAGGGAGGATAGGAGCAGTGGGGTTGAAGGGGGTACGAGGGAGAACAAGGAGGATAGGAGCAGTGGGGTTGAAGGGGGTACGAGGGAGAACAGGGAGGATAGGAGCAGTGGGGTTGAAGGGGGTACGAGGGAGAACAGGGAGGATAGGAGCAGTGGGGTTGAAGGGGGTACGAGGGAGAACAGGGAGGATAGGAGCAGTGGGGTTGAAGGGGGTACGAGGGAGAACAGGGAGGATAGGAGCAGTGGGGTTGAAGGGGGTACGAGGGAGAACAGGGAGGATAGGAGCAGTGGGGTTGAAGGGGGTACGAGGGAGAACAAGGAGGATAGGAGCAGTGGGGTTGAAGGGGGTACGAGGGAGAACAGGGAGGAAAGGAGCAGTGGGGTTGAAGGGGGTACGAGGGAGAACAGGGAGGATAGGAGCAGTGGGGTTGAAGGGGGTACGAGGGAGAACAGGGAGGATAGGAGCAGTGGGGTTGAAGGGGGTACGAGGGAGAACAGGGAGGATAGGAGCAGTGGGGTTGAAGGGGGTACGAGGGAGAACAGGGAGGATAGGAGGAGTGGGGTTGAAGGGGTTACGAGGGAGAACAGGGAGGATAGGAGCAGTGGGGTTGAAGGGGGTACGAGGGAGAACAGGGAGGATAGGAGCAGTGGGCCTGAAGGGGGTACGAGGGAGAACAGGGAGGATAGGAGCAGTAGGGTTGAAGGGGGTACGAGGGAGAACAAGGAGGATAGGAGCAGTGCTGTTGAAGGGGGAATGAGGGAGAACAGGGAGGATAGGAGCAGTGGGGTTGAAGGGGGTACGAGGGAGAACAGGGAGGATAGGAGCAGTGGGGTTGATGGAGGTACGAGGGAGAACAGGGAGGATAGGAGCAGTGGGGTTGAAGGGGGTACGAGGGAGAACAGGGAAGATAGGAGCAGTGGGGTTGAAGGGGGTACGAGGGAGAACAGGGAGGGTAGGAGCAGTGGGGTTGAAGGGGGTACGAGGGAGACAGGGAGGATAGGAGCAGTGGGGTTGAAGGGGGTACGAGGGAGAACAGGGAAGATAGGAGCAGTGGGGTTGAAGGGGGTACGAGGGAGAACAGGGAGGATAGGAGTAGTGGGGTTGAAGGAGGTGTGGGGGAGAACGGAGGAGGAAGATTGAGGTTGATGGGGATGTGGGTAGAAGTCATGCATTTGTAAATTGAAAACATGACACCGTGGTGGGGGATTTAGTGAGCTTTCCAACAGACTGCAGCCCAAGAAAGAAAAGGAGCGGCCTTGGAGATTAAAAGAGAAGAGAACAGAGGGAAGAAAGAGAGGCAGAGTGTTTTTAATTTTTCACCAAGGGGCCTTGCAGTTCTAACTGGTACTGCATAAGTGCTGCTTAATGCGTTTGGCCACGTCTCAAATGGCACCCTATTCCCTTTGTAGTGCACAACTCATAACCAGTAGTGCACTATGAAGGGAATAGGATGCCATTTGGGACATAATTTGCCTGTAACTCAAGAAGTGGAGAGTTTATTATCGGTCAAGGTCTGAAGTACCTTCAAGTGGACCTGACAGCTTTATAACTACTTTGCAGATATAAAACAAACAGACAATCAGAATATCAGTCAAAATTATCAAATTCCCAGTTTATGCTACTTAACAAACTTGATAAGAGGTTTTAGAAATGGGTTCTATTTGACTCAGTGGTCCGTGACGTACACATTGGTGGCAGAATACTGTGGATGGATGCAGTTCAATGCATGATTCATATAATACATTTAATACCAACAAATGTCTTGGTTGTCACAAAAATCACAGCTGGCCTGCTACATTGTTTGCTTCCTCCATTCGGGATGCCCTGTTCAATGACTCAATATTCTGAACAAAAAAACGGACAAATGTAACTGAGGCTAAGAACGTCAATACAATCAAACAAGGCAACGATCACGAGTCAGTCACAATGTGGCAAACAGGCGCATTAATTTAAGCAGCTATGCAGTTATCATTTATCAGCTAGCAAGAACATGCAAATCGTTTTTAGCCATGCTGAACGACTTGACTGTTAGCCAGCTAGCATATCTCTTGCGTTTGTAAACTCACTCTTGCTACCTACTCCGATTTCAGAGCACTCTGAGTGTGTACCCGAGCACTCTGAGTGTGTACCCGAGCATTCTGAGTGTTTACCAGAGCACTCTGAGTGTGTACCAGAGCACTCTGAGTGTGTACCAGAGCATTCTGAGTATGTACCAGAGCACTCTGAGTGTGTACCAGAGCACTCTGAGTGTGTACCCGAGCATTCTGAGTGTTTACCAGAGCACTCTGAGTGTGTACCAGAGCACTCTGAGTGTGTACCAGAGCACTCTGAGTGTGTACCCGAGCATTCTGAGTGTTTACCAGAGCACTCTGAGTGTGTACCAGAGCATTCTGAGTGTGTGCCAGAGCACTCTGAGTGTGTACCAGAGCACTCTGAGTCTGTACCAGAGCACTCTGAGTGTGTGCCAGAGCACTCTGAGTGTGTACCAGAGCACTCTGAGTGTGTGCCAGAGCACTCTGAGTGTGTACCAGAGCACTCTGAGTGTGTGTCAGAGCACTCTGAGTGTGTGTCAGAGCACTCTGAGTGTGTGTCAGAGCACTCTGAGTGTGTTCCAGAGCACTCTGAGTGTGTTCCAGAGCACTCTGAGTGTGTTCCAGAGCACTCTGAGTGTGTACCAGAGCACTCTGAGTGTGTACCAGAGCATTCTGAGTATGTACCAGAGCACTCTGAGTGTGTACCAGAGCACTCTGAGTGTGTACCCGAGCATTCTGAGTGTTTACCAGAGCACTCTGAGTGTGTACCAGAGCACTCTGAGTGTGTACCAGAGCACTCTGAGTGTGTACCCGAGCATTCTGAGTGTTTACCAGAGCACTCTGAGTGTGTACCAGAGCATTCTGAGTGTGTGCCAGAGCACTCTGAGTGTGTACCAGAGCACTCTGAGTCTGTACCAGAGCACTCTGAGTGTGTGCCAGAGCACTCTGAGTGTGTACCAGAGCACTCTGAGTGTGTGCCAGAGCACTCTGAGTGTGTACCAGAGCACTCTGAGTGTGTGTCAGAGCACTCTGAGTGTGTGTCAGAGCACTCTGAGTGTGTGTCAGAGCACTCTGAGTGTGTGTCAGAGCACTCTGAGTGTGTTCCAGAGCACTCTGAGTGTGTTCCAGAGCACTCTGAGTGTGTTCCAGAGCACTCTGAGTCTGTACCAGAGCACTCTGAGTGTGTACCAGAGCACTCTGAGTGTGTGTCAGAGCACTCTGAGTGTGTGTCAGAGCACTCTGAGTGTGTACCAGAGCACTCTGAGTGTGTACCAGAGCACTCTGAGTGTGTTCCAGAGCACTCTGAGTGTGTTCCAGAGCACTCTGAGTGTGTTCCAAAGCACTCTGAGTGTGTACCAGAGCACTCTGAGTGTGTACCAGAGCACTCTGAGTGTGTTCCAGAGCACTCTGAGTGTGTTCCAAAGCACTCTGAGTGTGTACCAGAGCACTCTGAGTGTGTTCCAGAGCACTCTGAGTGTGTACCAGAGCACTCTGAGTGTGTACCAGAGCACTCTGAGTGTGTACCAGAGCACTCTGAGTGTGTTCCAGAGCACTCTGAGTGTGTTCCAAAGCACTCTGAGTGTGTACCAGAGCACTCTGAGTGTGTTCCAGAGCACTCTGAGTGTGTACCAGAGCACTCTGAGTGTGTACCAGAGCACTCTGAGTGTGTACCAGAGCACTCTGAGTGTGTACCAGAGCACTCTGAGTATGTACCAGAGCGCTCTGAGTGTGTGCCAGAGCACTCTGAGTGTGTTCCAAAGCACTCTGAGTGTGTACCAGAGCACTCTGAGTGTGTACCAGAGCACTCTGAGTGTTTTCCAAAGCACTCTGAGTGTGTTCCAAAGCACTCTGAGTGTGTACCAGAGCACTCTGAGTGTGTTCCAGAGCACTCTGAGTGTGTTCCAGAGCACTCTGAGTGTGTGTCAGAGCACTCTGAGTGTGTGCCAGAGCACTCTGAGTTTGTTCCAGAGCACTCTGAGTGTGTACCAGAGCACTCTGAGTGTGTGCCAGAGCACTCTGAGTGTGTTCCAGAGAGCAGGATAACTGATGGATTTCTGAACACGCAAAATCTGCTGAATATGGCCGGTGTCAGTAAACGTTGGCGGGAAAAGTAATTACAATGGTTCCAGCAGCGCGGTTAGTCGCTAACGCTCTAGATGACATTGACCAGCTCTGCTACATAGGTCAAGTAAAATGGTCCGAGTGAGGTGTTCCGTCTGGAAGTAGCTAGCAAGCTAGCCAACTTTAGCCAGTTAGCTTGGATTATTGAGTGTCGTTGAGAAGAATGCTGGGATCAGTCCTACTCCTCGGCCAGAGCGTCCAGGGTCAGTAGTGCAGTGTGTGATCGGAGAGCCAAACCCTCTGGATTTATGAAAGGATAGTCTGACAACGCTCTGTAGTTACGAACGCACCCGTTGTTGTCAATCAAATGTATTTGGCGTTGATCAGGAGAGTTCCCATTCAGTTGTCAAAACGTGGGTTGGTTGGGACAGCGTGGATTGGCAGGCTGCTGCAGCAGAAGGAGCAGGCTACCATTCCCCGTCGTTTATCGGTTCCATTTTGGCGGCCAGCTAGCTGGGGTTTATCTAATGTTCCCTCGTTAGATTTTAGCTCATCTCGATCTGGCTAACATTCGTTGTTGTTCTTGTTGATGTATAACTGAGGTAGAGAACCTACCTGTTCATGGTTGTTTGTTCAATGGGACTGTAAAGTTCCCAAATGTGAGAGGACTCCTGTGGTACATTACTGCAGAAATTCTTTCAGGTGTATTTTGTGTCTTTTGGTGAATGTGTTCTAATGATCTAAAGTCACTCTGTTGCTGCTGCCTGTAAACACACAGTCCAGTTCATAGTAAATGATGGGAGGCCCTACTGCCTGTAAACACACAGTCCAGTTCATAGTGAATGATGGGAGGCCCTACTGCCTGTAAACACACAGTCCAGTTCATAGTGAATGATGGCAGGCCTGCGAGGCAAATGTCTTATTTGCATATCGGCCTACTGTAGCTGTGATTGGCTGTGGCGCACCGGTCTGCGTAGACTCTGGTCCTGGATGAGACAGATGTTGTTATTAGGTTTTATTTACCTCAGTGTTTATTCATTATCCAAATGCATGGCCGCTTTCTCACTCTATATTGCCATAAAATTTTCACAAATGTCTTCATGTACGTAATTCCCAAATGGTCTATGAAGTTAGGAAAATGTGAAAATGACATATCTAAGTGATCGCTTGTAAAAAAAAACTCAAATGTGATATTCCTCCTGAAGGACAGATTAATAAGATTTCATGTTACTGGAACGGTGTCAGTTAAACTTTAAAGTTGCACTATGCAGAAATCGATCCACCATTTTCTGGATGCTAAAATTCTAAATGTTAATTTCAGTTTATGTGAAAAAACAAGCAAGAATAGCGTAGAAAATCATTGTACAGTCTAAATATATTTTCCATCACCAAAAATGTTATATTTTAAGTTGTTTGAATCTGTGTGTACAAAATCGAAAGTAAAAGATGCTTTCAAGACTTGCTTTCAATGAGAATGACAGATTTATAACACATTTCTATGTGAATTTGGTCGGGTCGCCTCATAGCAGCTTTAGAACACTTGTATAAGCCTTCATAACACCTGTATGAGCCTTCACAGCACCTGTATGAGCCTTCACAGCACCTGTATGAGCCTTCATAGACCAAACACAATGCATATGGCTATAAATGTAGTTTAGTGAATATTTAACAGGCTGATATATGCAGGCCCATGTCCCTCAGTGCCCCTCTGTTCCACATAAAGCAGTCAGTTAGGAGACAGAGCAGCGCTAATGGAAGATGATATGATATGAATCTCCCTTTGTGTGTGTGTGTGTGTGTGTGTGTGTGTGTGTGTGTGTGTGTGTGTGTGTGTGTGTGTGTGTGTGTGTGTGTGTGTGTGTGTGTGTGTGTGTGTGTGTGTGTGTGTGTGTGTGTGTGTGTGTGTGTGTGTGTGTGTGTGTGTGTGTATAGTGGGAGAGATGAGATGATATGAACCTGCCGGTCGCCCGCTGTCACTAAAACTAATTAACCCCATGTCCTCACTCATTGATGGGGTACACACACACACAGAGACACACACACACAAACCGCGGCTCTGAATGTGTGTGTATGTGTGTGTACCCATGTGTGTATGAATCCCATGGTGAAGCCACGGTTCACTGACCGCCATCGTAACAGCAGATAAAACATAGTTTGTATGCTGATGAGGGGAATTGATGTCCTTGGAAGAACTCCACTCAACATTAATCAGAGATAGCATAGATATACACTAACTAGAATAGACCCGCTTCATTTAGCTCTGTAGCCTGCTAACCAGATCCAGTTTTGCCTTGATTATCTGTTCAGTTTTAAACTCTTGGTTTGCAAAGTACCAAACTCTAACTGACAGCGCTATTGGGAAGACATCATGAAGAGTCGCTGATTCATTCTCTTTGAGTGACAGTGACATTTTCAGTTAAGGATACACTGCGTTTCTGAATGATAATATACAATAATCAGTATATCTGACATTCAAAAAGTATATTTTTTTATGCATTTTGATTCATTCTCTTTGAGTGACAGTGACATTTTCAGTTAAGGATAAAGTGCGTTTTTTGATTGATAACAGACGATAACCAGCATATCTGACATTGAAAAAAGTGTATTTTATGCATTTTGTTAAATACATCCTCATACACTGTAGAGAGCCGTTCCTAAATATCCCAGGCCATTGTCTTTGGCGTGAGCACGGCCCATTTGACACCATTCATCTGTCAGCTGCATGATATCCTAGAGAACAAAGAGGCCTAATAAGTTAAACCAATAATGAAGGAGACGGAGAAGCTTAACAGTCTTAAATCGTCCTCTTTAATCATCCTCTGCCTGCATCACAAATGGTGCCCTGTTCCCTTTATAGTGCAACACATTTGACCAGAGCACTTTGACCCCAATGGGCCCTGGTCAAATGTAGTGTACTATGAAGGGAATAGAATGCCATTTGGAACGTACGCCAAAATAACACCTCCTATTAGATATGACTCAGCTGTACTGTGTTTCATTAACCCATTTAATCCCGAATTATTCCCAGACATGAAAATATTAAAATCAAGTGCCATTAGTAACCCTTTGAAGTAATCAATCATTATTTTTTGAAATTTTAATTGAAAAGTAGGTGAAAAAGTGTGTTTTATGGTCGGTCACAATTGTGACCGGTGGGATAATGTTACATATACTGAATTAACATATTTCTCCTATGCAGTTATCAAAGTTCTTATATATCCCAACCCAGTTATTAACACATTTTAAAACTCTGTCACTAGCAGTCCCCAGTATTGCCACTAGAATGCCCCGTCACATTCTAGTGTGACTATTTTACACGTCAAAAACCCTTACACTACATCGATATGAATACTGAGAGCAAAGACAAAAAAACAACCATCAATGTATTTCAACATTGTTACTTTATCGTCTTGTGACGGCCGGCCGCCCAACAACCTGCCCGCTTGACCCTATCCCCTCCTCTCTTCTCCAGACCATTTCCGGAGACCTTCTCCCTTACCTCACCTCGCTCATCAACTCATCCTTGACCGCTGGCTATGTCCCTTCCGTCTTCAAGAGAGCGAGAGTTGCACCCCTTCTGAAAAAACCTACACTCGATCCCTCCGATGTCAACAACTACAGACCAGTATCCCTTCTTTCTTTTCTCTCCAAAACTCTTGAACGTGCCGTCCTTGGCCAGGTCTCCTGCTATCTCTCTCAGAATGACCTTCTTGATCCAAATCAGTCAGGTTTCAAGACTAGTCATTCAACTGAGACTGCTCTTCTCTGTGTCACGGAGGCGCTCCGCACTGCTAAAGCTAACTCTCTCTCCTCTGCTCTCATCCTTCTAGACCTATCGGCTGCCTTTGATACTGTGAACCATCAGATCCTCCTCTCCACCCTCTCCGAGCTGGGCATCTCCGGCGCGGCCCACGCTTGGATTGCGTCCTACCTGACAGGTCGCTCCTACCAGGTGGCGTGGCGAGAATCTGTCTCCGCACCACGTGCTCTCACCACTGGTGTCCCCCAGGGCTCTGTTCTAGGCCCTCTCCTATTCTCGCTATACACCAAGTCACTTGGCTCTGTCATATCCTCACATGGTCTCTCCTATCATTGCTATGCAGACGACACACAATTAATCTTCTCCTTTCCCCCCTCTGATAACCAGGTGGTGAATCGCATCTCTGCATGTCTGGCAGACATATCAGTGTGGATGACGGATCACCACCTCAAGCTGAACCTCGGCAAGACGGAGCTGCTCTTCCTCCCGGGGAAGGACTGCCCGTTCCATGATCTCGCCATCACGGTTGACAACTCCATTGTGTCCTCCTCCCAGAGTGCTAAGAACCTTGGCGTGATCCTGGACAACACCCTGTCGTTCTCAACTAACATCAAGGCGGTGACCCGTTCCTGTAGGTTCATGCTCTACAACATTCGCAGAGTACGACCCTGCCTCACGCAGGAAGCGGCGCAGGTCCTAATCCAGGCACTTGTCATCTCCCGTCTGGATTACTGCAACTCGCTGTTGGCTGGGCTCCCTGCCTGTGCCATTAAACCCCTACAACTCATCCAGAACGCCGCAGCCCGTCTGGTGTTCAACTTTCCCAAGTTCTCTCACGTCACCCCGCTCCTCCGCTCTCTCCACTGGCTTCCAGTTGAAGCTCGCATCCGCTACAAGACCATGGTGCTTGCCTACGGAGCTGTGAGGGGAACGGCACCTCCGTACCTTCAGGCTCTGATCAGGCCCTACACCCAAACAAGGGCACTGCGTTCATCCACCTCTGGCCTGCTCGCCTCCCTACCTCTGAGGAAGTACAGTTCCCGCTCAGCCCAGTCAAAACTGTTCACTGCTCTGGCACCCCAATGGTGGAACAAACTCCCTCACGACGCCAGGTCAGCGGAGTCAATCACCACCTTCCGGAGACACCTGAAACCCCACCTCTTTAAGGAATACCTAGGATAGGATAAAGTAATCCTTCTAACCCCCCCCCCCCCCTTAAAAGAGTTAGATGCACTATTGTAAAGTGGTTGTTCCACTGGATATCATAAGGTGAATGCACCAATTTGTAAGTCGCTCTGGATAAGAGCGTCTGCTAAATTACTTAAATGTAAATGTAACATTATTACTTTAGTGCAACATGTATTGAAACATTAATATTGCAACTTTATTGTAACATTTGAATTTGTACTTTAGTGCAATATTCATTGTAACATTGTCATTGTAACATTTTAGTGCAACATTCACTAACAACTGTGTAGCAGTCGTGTGATTCATTCCCACTGAACATAAAGGTAACATTTAGGATAGAGGTAGCCTGTAGAATATGCATTCAAGTAGAGGCCTACACTGAACAAAATACAATTATATGTATATATATGTATATTTAAAAAGCACCACTGCACAATGAGTGCCAATATATATATATATACAGTATATCATAGAGTTAGGCTTCAGAACCAAGAGCAAAATTAGTTTGTGCATCACTATTTTGAACTGTGATCAGTCAGTCCTACTGTCATACAGGATGTCTTGAATCAATTGACCTTTTCCAAAAACATTTCAGTCATTTTGATTGTCTTTTTCGTCAACTTTTCTTTTCTTCCTAGAGTCCGTTGTACTGCTTCTCCTCACCCTTTATCGACTTTTCTATTTTTCTTTTTTTCTTTTTCAGCCCTTTTTCATTCGATCTTATCTCCTTTTCTACTGTCCATGGTATATCTTGAAGCACTCAATGTGCAGTGGCGCTTTGCATTTCTCACATGCATAGGTAGTACGTTTGTCACAATGACGACTTCTCTGGAACCGGTGCATCGTCTTGATTGGCCAGTGAGAAGTTTTGTCATATCTTGCCTGATCTTCAACAGTAGCAGTCAGTAAAGATCTCCTTCCGTGGCTCAGTGGTTTCGTGCCAAACTTTTGCATATTTGGGCTGTATACAATGTGTTTTGGAATCACATCAGTGGCAGGCCTCTTCGATTGTTTGAACACTCAATCTTTATTTTTGACCACCTGCAGCTTTTCCCTTGGCTCTTCTGGCTGACCCCTATGGCTTGTAGAGGCCCTTGGCTCTTCTGACTGGACCCTCTGGCGGGTAGAGGCTATTGGCTCTTCTGACTGGACCCTCTGGCAGGTAGAGGCCCTTGGCTCTTCATTATCAACAATGGAGGGGGGTGGGGAGGTTGTGGATGGGGGGGGGTGAGGGGTAGGTCATCATCACTGATAACGTTGTTCCTGTCATGATCTGTTTGCATAGGTTCAGCATATTCATTCAACAGCCTGGCTGGCAAATGGCCGGTCCATAGTCCATATCTGACGCATCGCTATCACAATCACTCAGGACAGCATCTTTCTCATTTTGAGGAATAACTGCAATGTTGCATGCCTTGTCTGGGCAGTCACCTAGATCCAACATATCCAGAACTTGACTCAGTGAAACTAAAAGAAAGAACAGAGTAGAAAGTTAGGTAAAACAAGAACTATGTATGTGTATCAGTATGTGTATACCTAGATACACTGTGTTATCCCGCCGGTCACTATTGTTGCCGTCAACATGTTTACACATTCTATGACCACACTGAACAAAGTTGAGTAATTGCAAATTAATATATCAATAGTAGACACCTTAAAGATGATGTGTACCAAAAATCTTTGTCCTAACTTTATGTTAACATACTTTACTAACCTTTTGTTTGGGAGCTTTGATGCAGTCATCCTCTTCTCATGGTGCAACCAGGAAGTAAACAGCTCTGGTCATGTGACAATTTACACTAACCATGTGACACTGCACATATTTCATTGAGACCCTTTATTATTTCAATATTTGCTGGAAATACATTGATACATCATTCAGTAACATTTTTAGAGCCTTATAACTGAAAACGTTTTTTACGGTTACTATTGTGACCGATGGGATTAAATAGGTTAAGGAAATGAGGAGCAACAAGAAAGAAAGAAAGAAAGAAAGAAAGAAAGAAAGAAAGAAAGAAAGAAAGAAAGAAAGAAAGAAAGAAAGAAAGAAAGAAAGAGGGTGAAAACGAAGAAGAAGAAAATCCATTCCAATTAAACAGGGTATGAAGAATGGAATGGTTTTTAGTCTGCATTCATCCCTGGAGAGTTCACTACTCACTAAAGAAGCTCTGTGTGTGTGTGTGTGTGTGTGTGTGTGTGTGTGTGTGTGTGTGTGTGTGTGTGTGTGTGTGTGTGTGTGTGTGTGTGTGTGTGTGTGTGTGTGTGTGTGTGTGTGTGTGTGTGTGTGTGTGTGTGTGTGTGTGTGTGTGTGTGTGTGAGGTCATTAGAAGCGTGCATGAAGTGAATTTCAACCATATGGTTATTCAATATGACCCGTGTTTAATAGCGTCATTATAACACATTTCATGGCTCTCTGGTGGAAACTCGACCAGAGCTGTAATGTGCTGCTATTTTCTGCTATCCCCTCCTGATGCAAGATGATGTTTGTTGGGTTATATTGACTACGTCACAACTAGCACCCTGTTCCCTATATAGTGCACTACTTTAGTCCTGTATGGGCACTGGTCAGAAGTAGTGCACTGTATAGAGAATAGGCTGTTATTTGGAACGCTCAAACCGATGTTTTTTGAGTACATCTGTTGAAATTATTTGAGAAGAAAAAAAAGAAATTCAGACAAGATGGAGAATGATTTGATTGTTGTGACAAGACATGACAGAGTACAGCTGTTCAACGTGTTGTTGCATTCCACACTGCATCGGATCACGTTCTGCCTACACTGTTGTTCATTTCATAGCCATGTGTTCACCAACCACAGGTTCCTTTAACTGAAAACATCACCGACAACGAATCAATCACTAAACCACAAATACACTTTTTCTGAAAAGCATAGTCAATGGATTTTAAGAATCAATGGCTGTATACTTCTTTGTGAAAGTCCACAAATGGATGTACCAATCCCAGAATGCACCTATAATGCAATTTTCTCTGCTGTTGGTAATTACAGGTTATTCCCTTCCCTCCCACCTGTGTGTCCATAGATCAACAGAAGGCATGGAGCGGAGTACCGTGATGGAGAGGAGTACCGTGATGGAGAGGAGTACCGTGATGGAGAGGAGTACCGTGATGGAGAGGAGTACCGTGATGGAGAGGAGTACCGTGATGGAGAGGAGTACCGTGATGGAGAGGAGTACCGTGATGGAGAGGAGTACCGTGATGGAGAGGAGTACCGTGATGGAGAGGAGTACCGTGATGGAGAGGAGTACCGTGATGGAGAGGAGTACCGTGATGGAGAGGAGTACCGTGATGGAGAGGAGTACCGTGATGGAGAGGAGCGTTCAGCTGTGGTGAAAATGATAGACACACACGGGCTGATCCACATCCACCCTGCTGTTAACAGTGTTGTTAGACCAGGTAGATTCACCTCCACCCTGCTGTTAACAGTGTTGTTAGACCAGGTAGATTCACCTCCACCCTGCTGTTAACAGTGTTAGACCAGGTAGATTCACCTCCACCCTGCTGTTAACAGTATTAGACCAGGTAGATTCACCTCCACCCTGCTGTTAACAGTGATGTTAGACCAGGTAGATTCACCTCCACCCTGCTGTTAACAGTGTTGTTAGACCAGGTAGATTCACCTCCACCCTGCTTTTAACAGTATTAGACCAGGTAGATTCACCTCCACCCTGCTGTTAACAGTGTTGTTAGACCAGGTAGATTCACCTCCACCCTGCTGTTAACAGTGTTGTTAGACCAGGTAGATTCACCTCCACCCTGCTGTTAACCCTTGTGTTGTCTTAAGGGTCAAAAATGACCCGCCACTATGTTTAACAGCAGAGAAAACCACCTAAATTCTATTTTTTCAACTTGAAATTTGTTGACTTTTCCAAGAGTGACCCCAACATTTGAAAAAGTGAAACATCGCCTTTGTTCATATTTCCATGAAAGCTGTACACCACCAGGGTACAAAGATTGTCTTAGGGTCATTTGTGACCCGGCAGTTAAAATCATTTACACAACACACACACAAAATGAGAAATTGAGATTGTGTGCTACTGATTGAACTCAGCCAGCAGCCCCTGAAGAGGAAGATCACCATGGTTGGCATAGTTAGAAAGAACAAGCATGAGCTCCCCCCTGCACTCCTCGCAACAAGGGGGATAGGCCTTCTCATCAAAGTTTGCCTTCACCCCACTACCACTCTAGTTTCTTACCTCCCAAAGAGTTACAAGAATATGGTCCTCCTGAGCACACTGCACAAAACGGCTGAGATCAGTGATCGTGAGGACAAGAAGCCAGCCATCATCCTGGACTACAACCACAACAAAGGAGGCGTGGACAACCTGGACAAGGTGATTGAAACTTAAAGCTGCAGGAGGATGACTGCCTGCTGGCCCCTGGTCATCTTCCATAACATCATTGATGTGTCCTCATACAATGCCTTCGTGATATGGAACAAGATCAACCCTATCTGGATGCCTGATAAGCGGAACAAGAGGGGTTTGTTCCTGGAGCAGCTGGGAAAGACACTCGTAACCCCACACATTCAAAGGGAGCACCTTCCCAGCACAGCAGCCTCTGCAGCGCTTGTGAAAACTGTTTAGGGGGCTGAATCTTGTCCTGATCCACCCGAGGCTGCAGCTGGGGCAGGCAAGAGGAGGAGATGCCAATTCTTCCCCCCAAAGAAGGACTGTAAAACAAATACTTTGTGCTGCACATGTGAGAAATACATCTGCAAAATCCATGCACACACACTTGCATACTGTCCTTACATGTGCTTATTAGAGTTGACTGATTTATGTTCTTCACGTTTTTGTATCTATTATTTTATTCTTATTGTTGTTGCTTACACACCTTGTGGGTGGGGCAATGGTTTAAAAAATGGGAGAAGACTAGTATGTTGTAGTTGAATTCCTCATTGTACAGTATATAACAATATATCACTGTTGCCAAAAAAGTTCAAGACTGTTATTGTTTCCCTTCAATACAATGCATTCAAAACTACTTTATGCACATTTCTGCTACTTTCTTAGGGTATACAAGTGCTATCTCTTGTTAAAAAATGTTTTTACACCTATGCAGTACCTTTAGCAATAATAATAATAATAAACCTCTACTTTAGTAAAGAAAACAATTATGACAGGTGTGTTGTAATAAAAATGAGTGTTGTCCACTGATTAAATGCATATTTTGTTTTATACCTTTAGTTAACTAGGCAAGTCAGTTAAGAACAAATTCTTATTTTCAATGCCGGGTTAACTGCCTTGTTCAGGGGCAGAACGACAGATTTTTACATTGTCAGCTCGGGGATTCGATCTTGCAACCTTTCGGTTACTAATCCAATGCTCTAACGACTAGGCTACCTGCCGCCCCGTCTTTCTGTGTTGTGAAGAGGGAAAACCCAGATATTCACAAAGTTTGATGAATGACAGGTTGTTTCTTCATGCATAATAGATTTGGGGTTTAAAATTCAATTAAGCTGCTTTATTTTAGGGGTTTAGTGAAGGTGAGTCATTTTTTACCCTTAGGACAAGGGAAGTATACAGAATGTTAAGACTACACAAGGGTTAACAGTGTTAGACTAGGTAGATTCACCTCCACCCTGCTGTTAACAGTGTTGTTAGACCAGGTAGATTCACCTCCACCCTGCTGTTAACAGTGTTGTTAGACCAGGTAGATTCACCTCCACCCTGCTGTTAACAGTGTTGTTAGACCAGGTAGATTCACCTCCACCCTGCTGTTAACAGTGTTGTTAGACCAGGTAGATTCACCTCCACCCTGCTGTTAACAGTGTTAGACCAGGTATATTCACCTCCACCCTGCTGTTAACAGTGTTAGACCAGGTAGATTCACCTCCACCCTGCTGTTAACAGTGATGTTAGACCAGGTAGATTCACCTCCACCCTGCTGTTAACAGTATTAGACAAGGTAGATTCACCTCCACCCTGCTGTTAACAGTGTTAGACCAGGTAGATTCACCTCCACCCTGCTGTTAACAGTGTTGTTAGACCAGGTAGATTCACCTCCACCCTGCTGTTAACAGTGATGTTAGACCAGGTAGATTCACCTCCACCCTGCTGTTAACAGTATTAGACCAGGTAGATTCACCTCCACCCTGCTGTTAACAGTGTTGTTAGACCAGGTAGATTCACCTCCACCCTGCTGTTAACAGTGTTAGACCAGGTAGATTCACCTCCACCCTGCTGTTAACAGTGATGTTAGACCAGGTAGATTCACCTCCACCCTGCTGTTAACAGTATTAGACCAGGTAGATTCACCTCCACCCTGCTGTTAACAGTGTTGTTAGACCAGGTAGATTCACCTCCACCCTGCTGTTAACAGTGTTAGACAAGGTAGATTCACCTCCACCCTGCTGTTAACAGTGATGTTAGACCAGGTAGATTCACCTCCACCCTGCTGTTAACAGTGTTGTTAGACCAGGTAG
>NC_074669.1:56796414-56803158 GCF_029448725.1 Salvelinus fontinalis
CAACATAGTGATATATTCTTATATACTGTACAATGAGGAATTCAACTACAAAATACTAGTCTTATCCCATTTTTGTAACCATTGTCTCCACCCACAAGGTGTATAAACAACAGCAATAAATAATAATAATAAAACAAGATAATAGATGCAAAACAAAAACGTGAAGAACATAACTCAATCAACTCTAATTAGCACATGGACAGTATGCAAGTGTGTGTGCATGGACTTGAATGTATTTCTCATATGTACAGCACACAGTATTTGTTTTACAGTCTTTGGGGGGCAGAACTGGCATCTCCTCCTCTTGCCTGCCCCAGCTGCAGCCTCAGGTGGATCAGGACAAGATTCAGCCACCTGAACAGCTTTCACAAGCGCTGCAGAGGCTGCTGTGCAGAGGAGGCGCTCCCTTCTTTGAACGTGTGGGGTTACAAGTGCCTTTACCAGATATACACAGATATACTCTGTTTAATGCACTACATTAGTGGTTTTCCTAGACCTTCTGGAGGATTTAGGAGGCAATATTGTAGGGAGAAAACTGCAGTGTGCAGGGTGTTTTAACTCTAGTTATTTAGATCATTACCGCCTAATCAGCCCCATAAAAACAGACTGTTTACAGAATGACATCTGTCCGCGGTGGCGGCTCCGGCGGTGGACGAGGACACCACTCCACCACTGTCTTTGTCCCCCTCCTTAGCGTCCTTTGAGTAGCGACCCTCGCCCCCGACCATGGTCCAGGAACCTTCACCAAGGCCCCTCCTAAATAGAGGAGACAACTCAGGACCGAGAGGTAGCTCAGGACAGAGAGGTAGCTCAGGACAGAGAGGTAGCTCAGGACAGAGAAATCGCTCCGGACAGAGAGGTAGCTTAGGACAGAGGGACAACTCTGGACTAGTGGCAGCTCCGGACTGAGTGGCAGCTCCGGACTGAGTGGCAGCTCCGGACTGAGTGGTAGCTCCGGACTGAATGGCAGCTCCGGACTGAATGGCAGCTCCGGACTGAATGGCAGCTCATGACTGTAGGGCAGCTCATGAATGGAGGGCAGCTCTTGACTGGCTGGCGGATCTGGTGGCTCCTGACTGGCTGGCGGCTCTGGTGGATCCTGACTGACGGACGGCTCTGGCGGCTCCTGACTGACGGACGGCTCTAGCGTCTCGGGACAGACGGGCGGCTCTAAAGGCTCGTGGCAGACGGGCGGCTCTGAAGGCTCGTGGCAGACGGGCGGCTCTGAAGGCTCGTGGCAGACGGGTGGCTTTGAAGGCTCGTGGCAGACGGATGGCTCAGACGGCGCTGGGCATACGGATGGCTCAGATGGCGCTGGGCAGACGGATGGCTCAGATGGCGCTGGGCAGACGGATGGCTCAGACGGCACTGGGCAGACGGATGGCTCAGACGGCGCTGGGCAGACGGATGGCTCAGACGGCGCTGGGCAGGCAGGCAGCTCAGACGGCGCTGGGCAGACGAGCAGTGCAGGCGGGGTTGGACAGACTGCCGACTCTGACCTGCTGAGGCGCACAGTAGGCCTGGTGCGTGGTGCCGGAACTGGTGGCACCGGACTGGAGACACGCACCTCAAGGTTTGTGCGGGGAGTAGGAACAGGACACACTGGTTTCTCAAAGCGCACTACAGGCCTGGTGCGTGGTTACCGGACTGAGGGCACGCACCTCAGGGCGAGTGCGGGGAGAAGGAACAGTGCGTACAGGGCTCTGGAGACGCACAGGAGGCTTGGTGCGTGGTGCCGGAACTGGTGGTACTGGGCTGGAGACACACACCATAGGGAGAGTGTGTGGAGGAGGAATAGGGCTCTGGAGACGTACTGGAAGCCTGGTGCGTGGTGCCGGAACTGGAGGTACTGGGCTGGAGACACGCACCACAGGGAGAGTGCGTGGAGGAGGAACAGGGCTCTGGAGACGCACTGGAAGCCTGGTGCGTGGTGTAGGCACTGGTGGTACTGGGCTGGGGCCACGCACCATAAGGCGAGTGCGGGGTGCTGGAACTGGAGGAAAAGTGGCTGGGGCGGGAAGGTGGCGTCGGATATACCGGACCATGCAGGCGTACTGGCTCCCTTGAGCACCGAGCCTGCCCAACCTTACCTGGTTGAATGCTCCCCGTAGCCCGTCCAGTGCGGGGAGGTGGAATAACCCACACTGGGCTATGTTGGCGAACCGGGGACACCATGCGTAAGGTTGGTGCCATGTACACCGGCCCGAGGAGACGTACTGGAGGCCAGATATGTAGAGCCGGCTTCATGGCACTTGGCTCAATGCTCAATCTAGCCCGGCCAGTGCGGGGAGGTGGAATAACCCGCACCGGGCTATGCACACGTACAGAAGACACCGTGCGCTCTTCCGCATAACACGGTGTCTGCCCGTACTCCCGTGGGCGCAGGTCTCCTACCTGACTTCGCCACACTAGCCTTTAGCCCCCCCCCCAAGAGATTTTTGGGGTTTCTTCACGGGCTTCTTACCACGTCGTCGTGCTAACCTCATTCGCCGGTATCCCTCTGCACATTGCTCCATCGAATCCCAGGCGGGCTCCGGCACTCTCCCTGGGTCAACCGACCACCTGTCTATTTCCTCCCAAGTGGTGTAACCCAGATCCGGCTCCTGCTGCCGAGCTAGCTCCTCGAAACGCCGCCTCTCTGCTTTTGCTGCCTCCAGCTCTGCTTTGGGGCGGCGATACTCCTCTGGCTCTGCCCAGGGTCCTTTTCCGTCCAGCTCGTCCTCCCATGTCCATTTCTCCTGGTCCCGCTGCTGCTGCTGCTGCCACTGCTGTCCGTTGCTACGCTGCTTGGTCCGAGATTGGTGGGTGGTTCTGTAACGGCAGCCTTCCCTCTCTTCACGAGAAGAGAGGGTGTAGCCTGGATCGGACCAACACGCAACGTAGCCAGTGCTCAACATGTTTAACTTCTTTGGGATACCCCCCCCCCCTTCTCTCAATTTCCGCCTGAAGACATACCCAAATCTAACTGTCTGTAGCTCAGCCCCAGAGGCAAGGATAGGCATATTCTTGGTATCATTTGAAAGGAAACACTCTGAAATTTGTGGAAATGTGAATTGAATGTAGGAGAATATAACACAATAGATCTGGTAGAAGAAAATACTAGGAAATAAACATACATTTTTTGTTTTTATTGTTGTTGCATCATCTTTCAACTGAACAAGAACAGGCAAACATTCAGATATGATGCTGGGGATAATTCTGATGCAGAACATAAGATGGCAACAGTATTAGAAAAAAGTTTCAAAGCGATATCTTCAAGAACGAGTGAGCTACATGACATTGAGCATGTAGTCACCCAGGTGTCCCACACAAGTTGCCCAAATGTACCCAAATGGCCGAATTGGTAGAGTGATACATTTTGAACTAAATGACTATATCCAAAATACTAAAATGCTATTCTAACACACAAAATAATAATAATAATAATATAAAAATTTGAAAATTTGAAAAAAAATTAAATAACAAGGGTAACTATTTACACACATTCAAAGTATAATATACAATATTGTGAAGACCCTCAGTCCTCTACATAATATTGTTCTGCTGATGCCATGCCCAATAGCAGTCTCTTTCTGCTGTAAAGCAGAGGGTTACTGAACAGGTGGTGCAGGTGATGGGGCATTTCCTGTGACAAAGGGCACAACGACGTCTCCCCACGGTGCCCTTTTTTCCCTGAGGCACATTCATGCCTGCAGAGATGAATCTGGGCAGGTGAACAGCAGAGGTAGAGGGGCCAGAAGGTGCTGCAGTAGACTTGCTGTAGCAAGCAAGCTCCTGGATGAGCAGCTCTCGGAAGGCTAGCTGTGAGATGTGGGGCTGTCCACGGCTCTTAACCATTTCCTTCTGGAGGATGAAGGAATTCACCACAGCAATGTCAATGAAGTGATAGAAAAATGTCTTGTACCACTTCATTGTTTTATGGAGCACATTGTAGTAGCCAATCAGTGCATCTGACAGGTCCACACCTCCCATGCTCTTGTTGTAGTCCTTGATAGCTAAAGGAATGGGGACATTTTTAGTGGTCCATGACCCAGAACAATCCTTTACACGTCTGATTACATGATCTCCACTGAAGGACTTGTGAATACTGGAACACATGACAACCTCTCTAGTATCCATCCACTTCACAAACAGCAGGCCGTCTTGGCGAATCCATCTCATGGTCCCCCGCTCAGCCCGCTTAGGCATGTCGTTCACCCTGGTCTTTGGAAAGCCCACTCTGTTGGTCCGAATGGTGCCACAGACCCACACCTCCAGCTTCCTCAGGTCTGTGAACAGGGTAGGGCTTGTGTAAAAGTTATCTACAAAAAGTTTGTAGCCCTTCCCTAGCAGCTGAAAATCTAATAACTGCATAACAGAAGCATAACTGAGTCCCTTACCGCTCGCAAAACTGCTCTTCCCCTCATAGACAAAAAAATTGCACGTGTAGGCACACGCAGAATCAGCCAAAACAAACAGCTTGTAACACCACTTAGTTGGTTTATTACGCATGTATTGCTTTAGGCTAATTCTGGCCTTTGAGGCTACCATCCTCTCATCGATGGACAGGTTCTGGCCAGGCTGAAAATAAGTCTTGCATGCCTCAACGATGCTGGGGTAGAGAGGTTTTATTTTGCAAAGCTTATCAAACCTTGTTGTGCCTCTTCTTCTCGTTGTCCTCATCAACTTCTGGGTCACTGATGTGAAGAGCCTGTGAGATTGTCAGAAACCTTTTGGAAGACATGACAGCGGAGGGGAAAGGCAGTTGATAGAGGGGAGCAGTTTTCCAGTAGTCTTTCAGGGTTTTCAACTTCACAATACCCATGTAAATGACCATTGACAGGAAACAAAAAAGATCTGACACGGAAATGGGCTTCCATCCCTCTTTCTTGCCTGCCTGCTTCTTAGCACCATACTTGTTAGTGTTCAACACCAGGGAATCAACAACAGATGAGGTGAAAAACAGCTGGAAAAGCTGCATGGGGCTATACTTAGATGTCATATCCAGCTTTGGGCCTAATGGCCTCTTTCGTCTGAATATTGGAGGTGGAGGCGCCACATCCTCCTCCAGCACAGAGTGCCAACGACCCTCCTCCTCTCTGATTGCAGGTGTATCTCTTCCCCATCGCCGCTTCTTTGTCACACCTGGCAGGGCGGGGGTAGATGTGGAGCCGGAGACAGCAGGGGTCCGGCTAAATGAACAAGCTCCCCTGGGGGATGGGCAACTTGGCAGTGGGGGCTCCCAATCAGAATCGGAGGGACTGTGAAATAAAGACACAGACACACAGATTATATATTGAGTAGTGAAACAAAATCATTTTGGGGATCTGTGGTTCTATTCCATGTTTAGATCAAATAAATGTAAAATATCTCATATATACAGACACACAGGTTATATATTGAGTAGTGAAACAAAATCATTTTGGGGATCTGTGGTTCTATTCCATGTTTAGATCAAATAAATGTAAAATATCTCATATATACAGACACACAGATTATATATTGAGTAGTGAAACAAAATCATTTTGGTATTATTTTCAAACAACAGCATGAGAGTTACTTACCAATCGAGAATTGCGTCTTCTCCTTACAAAAACATGTCCTCAAATTGGGAGTCCAAACTTGACACACAATCTGATACATCTTCTTGTAAATCTGTGTCACTTTCTCTAGCAATCTCATCAATAATTGCATGTAGATCTGTATAGCTGGACTTTGCCTTTGATTTTCCAGATTTACTCGCCATAATTATTTCAATAATATAAAGGAAAATGATCTTGACTCAATACTGCTAGCGCAAACAACGTGGCTCCTTCGGGTAGAAATTTCAATGGCGAATGTCTGCGTAACGCGTGACTTTCGTTCAAGACCGGGTCTTGCCAGATATAACCATTAGATATTGTTGTTTACCTCGGCTCATTGGCTCTCTACCAAACTAGATTTCAAGACGATCAGTGGTCATTGGGCAAAAATACAGTCAATCAAAGAAGCACTGGTCATGTCATAGGCGCTCAATGAGGTGGTTGTTTGGTGTGTTCAAATCAGTTATTTTCGGTCAATATGTCCCGTAGAAATAACCATCATGTATGGTTGTGTTACTAACAAACAGAGGATTACAATGAAACCCACCTTGACTAGATACAGGTACATCTAGTGTGAGTAATTACATCAACTGTTTCGTCGAAAGTTGAAGGAGTCGAAACTCATGACTCAAGCCGTTTACAAAATGTGTCGTGTTATGCTATAAAAAAGAAATATTGAACAAAATGACCATTCATTGTGAAGATTGGACCTTTTGTATTGCCAAAAGAAGAAGATTTTTACAGGTAATTGATAATTTTATTGCTATTTCTGACTTTTGTGACGCTACTGTTTGGTTGGAAAATGCTAGTTATACTTGTGTGTCTGGCGCGCTGTCGTCAGATTATCGTAAGGCATGCTTTCGCCAAAAAGCATTATTGAAATCTGACACCACTGTTGGATTAAGAAGTAGATAAGCTTTTAAATGATGTTAGATACATGTATTTAAAAGAACGTTTAATACTACGAATGGTGTATTTAGAATCTTTGCGCTATGCTATTTCACCGGATGTTAGCCAGATGGGACGCTAACGTCCCAGCTAGCCTAGAGAAGTTAATAAAACTAATAAACAGTGAACACTAAACACTTAACAAATAACAAAATAACAAAATGTGGCAAACCGATAACAGTCCTATCTGGTGCAGAACACAAACACAGAGACAGGAAACAACCACCCACAATCC